>NW_014554705.1:183828-288052 GCF_001313825.1 Dinoponera quadriceps | reverse complement strand
GGGGGGGGGGGGGGAACCAGCAATTTGCAACCGCACGACAATGCGCTATTGCGAGAGAAAGAGAGACAGAGAAGACGGAGAGCCGCGCCGGACTCTCTCGCGATTCTCCCCTCTACTACGACCGCGAAACTATGCGACGTGCAGCGTCTAAAGGATAAAGAAAGTCGGGTCTGTCCTTATCATGAGTTTCTTTATCAGGTTAACCGGACTTTATCTCCCTGTTAATGTTTAAGATGGAAATCGATCGCGCCGGCCTTCCTTCTTCTCGTTATCGCGCTTATCGGTTTATTGGTTTTCGCTGATATCGTTCGCCTCGGGAATTTACTATTGTCCTTGTAAATCTTTGAAAAGGGCAGATACGGGATATCTTTATTATATCTTGGGAGATATATCTTGGGAGAAAGACGGGACATTTCTCCAAGATAATCGTTAGTTAAACATTCGGGAAGAGAAGAGGAGATTGCGAGGAAAAATGGGATGAATTTGAAGATTACAAGCGTGAGAGAGAGAGAGAGAGAGAGAGAGAGAGAGAAGATGAAATTGATGATTCGTTCGTTTTGAAGAGTTTAATACGGCCGAGATGCGAGAAGACCACCTCCTCTCTTTCTGGAAAGATCGGAGCCACGTAGCCCGATGAGAACAAAGAAAACCGACAAAGGAGAACATCGCGCTTCGCTTAATCGGAAAGCCGACACTACCGGCGGTGCTGATTCATTGCAAAACAGCCGATCGCACGCCGCAGTAAAATGGCGAGCAGCAGCCTCTCGTTGTTGTGTGCGCGCGAAGGTCGACTGTCGCAACTGTCGGTTGCAGTTCGAAAACGCATCGTGACCGGCGTTGTCGAGTGTGTCCGACGAGAACGGAAAGATACGACGAGCGTCGCGCAGCTGGATCCTCGAAGGTGCAGGTGCATCCTCGAAGGCGACGTGTGTTGTACGCTCGCACGTGCTCTCCCGCTTTACGGTGACATCGAACGCGCACTAAGGCGGCGTCTTGCACGTATGCGGTGTGCGTCCGAGAATAGTGCGGAAAAAAACACCGGTCGTTCGTTCGTCCATTTGTTTGTTCGATCGATCGTTCCCCGGAAAGGCACCCGGCGCGCTCCGTGCGTCTGGTGTCCCATTTTCGGCGGAAAAATTCCGCGTCGCGAATCATCACCGCGATAAATCATTGACTTACGTTATCGCTCACCATCGTTGAACATTTAAATATTTTTTTAAATAGAACATCACACATATTAAAAAAAAATCAAATATCGGATTATTATACATTATATTTATACGTTAGACTTTTTAACGTGAAATTGGAGAAATTCGCGCTTTTTCCACGCGCAACTCTTACGTAACAAAGACGCAGAAACGTGGGTAGTTTCGCGATCGATCCGACACGTTAGAAGAGAGTGCGCAGCTCCAACGACGATCTAACTGCACGCGCTCGTCCGCGCCGCGTGCGAGATGCGGCCGCGGTAGTTGTGGTAGAGAGTGCCGCGTCGTCGTGCGTGGGAGTGAGTCCGCATCGAGAGCGCGATGTGGGTCACTAGGAAATTGTTAGTCGTCTGTCGTTCCGACAGCCTTCCTGTCAGCCGGCTGGCCGCTGCGTGGGCGCTGTAATCCCTCGGCGGGACGTCCGTCCAGGACTCGGCAAGGATATACGCCAGGATATGATAGCACCGTCGTGCGTGTTTTAATGCACGTTCGTGCTTCTCACCCTCGGCTTTTGTTTCTCTCCTCTCCTTGGCGAGAGAAGAGGACGTGCAATTAAGATTTTCACTCGCTGTGAATCCGCGAATCGAGAGCGGTAGTTATCACAGCGAAACGGGATAGACGTTCGTCTCACGTCAGATTTCGACGTAATTCTGCGAGATGTGGATATGTCGAATGTGCACTCGGCATTTACGAGGGCAACGGAATATCCTCGACGGGGAAGACGACGTCCGTCTTGATTTCCCTCGTCATTCCCCCGACCGCTAAATTCGATTCGACCGGACGCTGCTTTTGCCACAGAAATTAAACGGAGATCATTCGATCGCGTTTCCGGGCCAGTCTGCATGATTCATGCGCGTGTCATCTTCGGGCTTAACCGAGGATTGGCGAAAATCGAGGAAAAAATTTCTCACCGGGACGAAAGAGAGCAGGAGAGAAAGGGGGAGGGGTATATTTCTCTGAATTATATCGGGCGCACGTCATTCACCGGCGATTTATGCTTCGCGGGCTACGCGGGAAAGAAGTCAAAGGATCTTTTGTCTAGCGGGCTCGCGACCGGCCGCGTGCACAATGGGTCGCGTGGGTGTCGAAACTTGTCTCGCATCGCACAAAGCACGCGCGATGCACCACGATGGTGGGAGAATCGTACTATTGCATTGCGTAAGAGAGAGTCGTGCATCGTGGAGGACGACACGCCGCCGCGACGGCGGCTCGTCGTTTCGCGCGGGCATAACGCAACACGGCGCGAAACGGATCCGTCGAATCTGCATATGGAAAACTGTTCGCGAACAGCTAGGTGTCCCACATTTGCGGCGCTCCATGTGTACACTGTCGATTCTTGGCGCGTTAAATGGATGGATTCATTCCCGCCCGTTTCAGCCTCCGAGCGCGAAACACTTATTTCACCCGTCACACCTTCTCTCGCTCTCTCTCTTTCTCTCTCTCTTTCTCTCTCCTCGCGGTTTAATATAGATAATCTTCGCTTCGTTTTGAGCGAGATTTCACTTCGAGAAATTTAGAGAGCTCATAACATATTTCTCTCTTGCTACTTTATCATATTGTATATTGTACGGTATATTATTTTTGTGTCGCGATGTGAAATGCATGCTACGATATAAATATTTTCCAGTTGATCTCTCTTTCTCTCTGGCAGATCTTGTATACAACGCCGCAGCCGGGAATCGATGTCGGGCGCAGTTGATGAGTCGGAAAACGTGATAGCGTGTACCGTAATAATTTCAGAAATTTGCGGGACCAAATCTCTCTCGCCGAGTTGCACTCGCGCGGATGCCCCGTGTCGGTTGCAGCGTGCGTGCGTGCGTGACGCGTGTGCAGGTCAATGGAGGTGCGTGCGCACGCCAGCGATCAAGATAACGAAATTGTAATAAGGAAGTCATTAAGAACGGTTATCTTCGACGAGATTCCTCCCGTGGGCGAGGAATTCGTTCGGTAGCCGCGCGTTCAATAAAATTTCCGCGAACAGTTATATATTTTTTTTGAGAATTATAATGACCGAGGCCGACTCTTTGTACAAAAGAGCGAGAACTTGTACGATATTCTCGGAACTATCGTGTCTCCTCGGTTGTAACGGAAGATGCACAAACTGAGAGTTGTATTCGTGGGTCTTTGATCGTGATAATGACTCGTCGGGAGGCTGATTTTTTTTTTTTTCAGATTGGCTACAGTTACGCTATTTTCTGCCGCGTGACAGAACGTTTAAGGAGATTCCATTTAAGAAAGGCAATTTAATAATGTTTACTTAACCTTCCGTTAGTCGCAATATTTTGCACCCATAAATGGCCGCAATGTGTCTCACAAATACACTAATTTTCTAATTATTTTCCCCTACTTCTTGAAATTTTATTTTCATTAGCACTCGGTTAATAGATTAAACACTGAAATGCATAAAATACAGAATAGAAATAGAAGAACAAAAAGAACAAGCAAAAACATTGACAAGAACGAGTTGGCCTTTGAAGCCGCATAGCAACGATGCGTTGAATCTGGAACGTATCTGTTGAGTACACTTGTGACACTAACGGAGGTTGAAATTCTCTCTCCCTCCCCTTCCGTAATTAGCATTTCTGTCGGAGCAAATTAGATCGATGGAAACGTCGATCGTTCATCACATTTCACTCGAACTACCTGTTTTCTCAACACCATCACCCTCGAATCGTCTTTACGATGCGTTCTCGACTCGGCGAAATCCGAGAGGGGTGAGTCACGAATGAGTTTCCGTTTGCTACTCGTCGTCGTTTGTCGCTCATCCGGCGGAAATCGCCGGCAAAACGGCCGTTAACGGGTCATACTTGCGTGCGATTAATTTATGAGGTGCTAAACGGTGCTCGGCTTCAGGCTCGAAGGGTGCATTAAAATGCACCCTTTGCGCCTACGTGCACCACCGCGACGCGAGGTGACGCGACGACGGCGGTGGTGGCGTCTCTCGTGCCGCGCGCGCGAGCTCAGGAAATTCGAAGTGTTGTTCGCCGCCGCGATAATGAGAAGGTCTCGGTGATCGTCCTTAACGATACCGCGCCCCGCACGTCACGCGCCCTAACGACTCCATTTACACCCCTTTTATCGACGGCCGCGGCCGCATTCCGCGCGGAATCGCGCGTGTTTGTAGGGCATGCGCTCCTTCTCTCTCTCTCTCTCTTTTTCCTCCCACGCAAAATCGCAATCTGCACTTTGTCGTGCCGAGGTTTTCCTATATTCCCCACGTCTCGTCGCGCTTTATGAAATGCATTGTCGGCGATTTTCGGCTGATTTCCGAGGAAAACGAGATACGCACGTTTCGCAACTCGCGGTCTCTCGAAATCGGTTTCAAAGGAACGGATCTCCCAATCAGTTTCAAGTCATTTACGTGGCACAATAATTTCTGCATCATCGTGGTCCATGATTTGTCCCTTTTTAATTAAATCTTGATCAAGTCAAACGTTGAAACAAAATACGGAAACGCGCGCATACTTCTGTGTGGAAATTACACATTCGTGTTTAGCACTTACCGCCGTTCTGTACGCCGGACTATAATAAGAGTGATTTTTTGTTTAATTAGAGCGAAAAATCCGACAATTATATTCAATCGTTACACAGTCATCTCCTCCTTTGCTCTCTTTCTTTTTCTCTATTCGACGCTCGCGTAGTCGATTATAGCACGCGCTCGTTTCTTGCGAAACGAGCGAGTCACTGACATTTCTCTTTCTGCTATACGCCCGGCGCGCGCGTTGCGGAGTAGTGACTCATTGCCGAAGACAACGAACCCCGAAAGGAAACGCGAGTGAATGAAGCGATGAATGGACTTCTTATGAATGAATTTACTACCGTTCTCTCTTCTCTCTCTCTCTCTCCCTCTCTCTCTCATCTCGCGTGGATGACGACTGTACTACAGCGACCACGAAGACGCAGGCGACGTCTGTGGCCGTTTTTTCCCTCCGTTTTTACTGCTCTTTCTCGTTAAATCGCCGCTTATCCCTCGATGCGTCACGAAGTATCGCGGCACGAAACCAATCTCTGTCGATCTACCCTCGAAAGTGCCTTAAAAAGAAGAATCGATCGACGATATTTTTAAGTCACGTGGAGACTCGCGTCCTGCAGCGTGTCAATAACATCTATGAAATATTTCCACCCAGTCGCTGTTGACGCGAAAATTTCTGCAAAACACCGGTGCAATTAATGAGTGAAATTATATAAGCGCGCGTTCTAGTTTGCGATGTTTTGATATTCGGTGCGTGGAAGAAGATTACACGCAGCAGTACGCGCGTGCACGTACGTGCGTGGCCGCACGCGCTTTCGGGGATTAATTTTTGTCCATGCACCTCCAAAGATCGCGCTCCGGATCGAAATGCTGGCACGCGTATTCCGACGGAAATACGGCTCGTATTTGGTGAAAGGCGCGGCTCGCGTGGCTTTTGTCGAGAGGCAACGGTAAACGGCGTTACACTACGGAGATAATCGTAAGGCGCGGGCGGGCGGGCGAGCGCTCGCTCGCTACGAGCTACGAGTTACGTCGCTGGTTTCGTAACCGCGCTCGGGATAGGAAAAGTGTGCCGTAACCCGCTGAAAAGTGTGTCGCGTACACAAGCGCGCGGTATATATATATAATATATATATATATATATAACAGACACACCGTGGCGGTCGTTCGTTCGCTCGCTCGCTCGCTCGCCTGCCTGTTTGTACGTCGTTCGTTCCGTGTAAACGGGAACGAAAGTGACGTCTTCGACGACGATGCTCTCACCTCGTCTGATTGCGTCGCATAACGTCGCGACGCGTCGGTTGCGCGTCGGGCTCGACGCTCAACTGACATTGGCTCGTGTCCAACGGTGACGGACGCTCTGAATAAAATACCGATCGAAAGGCACATCCTGCATGTGTGTGTATGCGACGTGCGTTTCCCTGCAACAACCACATTTTTCTACCCGCGCGTCCTTCCTGTCTCCCCGAGCAAAATCAAGTAAATACTGCGTTTTCCCTTTAAAAGCGGCTCCCGCGTCTCGCGTTTCGTTTATATCCTTGCATGTCTTTTGACGCGTGATTTGATCAGGATTTTTTTTTTTTTTAAGGTAAACTTTAGCATTTATACACATCTAAACCGAAAGATTTGTTGAGATTAATTAGCAAAGTTGTTTTCCGCGTTGCGACAAGTTAACTTACTGGTTGCTACTTTATTAGCATAGACATCGTCTAACGTTCGGCTGTTGTGCTTTTCATTCTGCTAATCTTATCTACACGTAGAATTTTAGCGTCTATGCGTGGGGATACTTAGAAGCATATGTAACGGGTTTTAAGGTAGCCTGTCGTGCTTAATCCGACGTTACATTCGTTACATCGGTAACCTGTGCATATCTCATCAATCTCCCTCGTTAGCTCGTCTCTGAAGGAGGCAACGTGTACGCTCGGAGCATTTTTCTTCGACGTTACGACAGGTATTAATAACGGAAGATGTTTCTCATAGAAAAAACGCGTACACATGAGATGAAGCGCGACTGGATATCAGCGTCATCCGTTGATAAGTTATAAATATCGGCGCCCGAATCCGAATTTCTTTCGGTTCAAGCTCTCTCTCTCTCTCTCGCTTTCGAATTTTCACCCTTTTGTGCAACGCACACGTTGCAGCATGTTTCCCTCGCGCGGTATTATTCGCTTCCGGCTTTCCATCCGATCGATCGGCCCGTATCGATCGCATCGCGCTCAGCAACGCGGCTCGACGCTGCGATATGTCATTTGCAACGATTGTTGTTGTTACGCGCATCGCCGCCGTACGCCTTTCATGCGACGGTGCCGCATGTCGCGTGACAGGGCTACACTAACCACTTCCGGCGTGCACCTTTTCGCATCGCGTGCACACGAAGGAGCGCAAGTAAGGTTACGAGAACGCGGCGAGGCAACGCGAAGCAATAGCCGCGGTTTCGTCGCCGTCCCGACGATGTGCCGGGGCGCAGCGATGTAACGTTACGTGGCGAAAAACTGACCGCCGATAAGGATTTTATCCATCCGCGTGTTCGCGCGGGACCGCCCGAACGTGAAGCAACGTGTACGGGACACTTGTCGCCTTATCAGCGCGACATCCTAATAGCAGGTTAATGACGGATTAACGAGATTCTCGAACTAATACCGAAATCGATTTTCCGTTAGGCCGGCCAACGGTTGGCCGCCGGGGATTTATATCGCGGCTTATCGCGGCTCTACCGTTTTCAACATTACACAACGCCGGCGCCGCTCTTTTGTCGGCGAGCCTGGAATTAAAATTCTATTAGAGCCGGCTTCGAGTTAATTGAGGAGCACACGATGACGTGATTTATTTGTTAGTCCGACGGTTGAGGCTCGGAAGGAGAAATACTTGCTTCGTCTTCTTCTTTAATCGTTCGCAGCATGGCGACCTGACACGTTTTCCGCTCGTCGTCAGGGCAAATCGATGCCGGATTCATCGCACTACTCTGCCCGTTAAAATTAAGGTCGAGAACGCTGCACAATTGTAATACACCCAATAATATTCGTGATCCGATAATAACGTTAGGTAATTACAATTCCAGTTAATAACAGGATTATGTAATTATAACAACAGAGGCAATAAACAGTTCTGGCGTGTATCGACGCGCATATTTATCCCCGGCGTTGTCGCTCAAATCCGGTCGTTTCAACCGAGACTTGAGCTTCCCAATTCGAAATGATCCGCGTTGAAGAGAAAGAAACAAAAGTAACTGGTGTCGCGTGTGTTTCAGGGCCGTGAAAGCGTTTCAGCAGGTGCTATGGGTGGAACCAGGATTCCCACGGGCCTGCGAGGTTCACCTACGGCTCGGCTTGATGCTGAAGGTCCACGCTGACTTCGACGCCGCCTTGAAGCACCTGACCCTCGCCCTGATCGACGCCACAACACCTGCTTCCTTTTCCAAGCTCGAAAGTAAGCAAGCTCGCCTTCACTTCGTACAGCTGGATGCAAAGTATAGCCTTTGTGCAGCCCGCGAAACCCCAAGGAAACGTAGGCGTATTACTGCAACGCGGTATCCCGCATTATCGGGCGCGTGGAATAAATTCGTAGCGGGATTCGCCGTATCGTCTGGCGTATCGTCTTTCCCGCGGATGAATCACGCGAATGACGATGACACCGCTGATTCATGACTCTAAATTGTCGGCCTGAAATGATTATTCGTAGCTGCTCTCACCCCGAGTCATTCCTCATTGTAGTACCTGGAATCTCGCGCGCGCGGAAATAAAATTCCCCGGCGCGGAGAAGTGGTGCGCTTTTAAATAGCGAGCGTCGCGTCGCGCGCGCGCCAGTCTCGCGCACGTGCTCATCGCGCCTCGATGGCTCGATAATTGGAATCAACTTTATAAACGCCTGCACCCCTCTCTCGCGCCACGCCGATAAATTCGTTCGTCGGCTCGACCGAACGTGTACCGGGGCTACCGCGAGAGAAAGAGAAGTAAATATTTTCAGGAATTCATTTCGAGAGATATTTATCTGTTAAAAGAGTCGGACGATGCGCAACGATACGCGTTAAATAATCGCACGAACTTTCCTACCGTTGTTGTGTATTTTCTGCTAAATGCAACAAAATGAATTCCCGACGCTGTTTTTCTTTCCTTTCTGTATTCGCTATTTCTGTAAAGCCCGTATCCACAGAGGTTGCTTTTCATATATTTGTATAGTATTTCATAATAAATTTATTCACGGCTTGCTCGACTAAATGTACAGTCTTCATGAGAAATAGATAAATACCAGGGAAAATTGCGTTTCGTTTCAAATATCTCGAAAAAAAAAACACGGAACCAAGTGGCTTGAGAGCCCTTTTAAAAACGTTGTCGAACGAATTTTCGAGACATATCGCATCGTTAAACGCTTTCAAATATAAGCGCAGTTGCGAAAGCGTTTATTCTTCCTCGGTTTTCGAAGATCTGTGCAAAGAAGTCATCACGATTGATATTTCCTCCCCCCGTTACCGGTGATTGTGTCACGGAGATCGTTTCTGTTCGCAGTCAAATTCCACATCGCACACTTGCATGAGGTTCAGGGCAAGTATCGTTTGGCCAAGGAGCACTACGAGGCCTTGCTGAAGGAGAAGGCTCTGCCGTTGCATTTGAAGGCCGACATTTGCCGTCAACTGGGTAAGTCCCCGAGTCTTGGAATGTTTCATCTTCGTTTATGTATCGCTAATCGCAACCCCGCCAGCGATCTTGTCGGATGGTTAAATTCATCAGATTAATAGGTAAATTCATTCCGTTCCGATCGAAAACCCCCTCAGGGGACGTGATGAGGAAAATCGCGAGACGCTTCTCACTTTTAGAGAGAGAGAAGCTTCGAGTCACACAGGAAAGAGCAACAGCGGGAGTGGAAAATTTTATTATATGCGCGAGGGTATGACGTGCCATCGCGAGCGAACGATCCGTCGACTTTTGCGACTTCCGCTTTTGCGTAAGCGGAAAAAAAAGAACACGCAGACGTCACCCCCGGGCGCGGTTGCTCGACGGAAAAAGAGTGAGATTTTTCCCTCGGATCGTCGCGCCTTCAGCTTCTCCCTGCCCCTCTCTCTTTCGGATTCGGCTTAAGGTACTCGGGCCGGGTGCACACCAAGTAGCAGACACGTGTATTGATTTATTCCGGGTTAGGGTGGACCGGAGATGAGACGGAGAGAGAGTGAGAGAAAGAGAGAGACCGAATGATGTGGGTACCGGGGTAGGGAGGGGGGAGTGAATGAGCGATGGACAGAGAGGGAGAGAGACCGGCCGTGTGAATGGGGTGGAGAGAGAAAGAGAGAGAGAGAGAGAACGACATTGTGGGAACTATCCTTAGCTGTTTCTCTCGCACCTGCTCTTCTATTTCTCCCTTATTCTCTTCCTCGTTCTCCTCCCTCTTTCTCCGTCCCGAAGTACATAGACTATGGTGGATTATCGCGGGGCGCAGCGGGAATACGCGCGTTCAGTTCCCCCCCTCCTCTCTTCCTTTTTCACCACGGGTGTCAGAGAGAACGCGGCTGAACTTTTCAGCGCCTCCGGGGAACGTGATATTTCCCCTTCGTTCTCCGAGTTGAATCTCTGCGCGCGCGAAGATTCGCGCGAGAGACACAATACGCGATTTGACACTTGTAATTTGTGTTTTGTACTTCAATATACTTATCCGCGCGTATATATGCAATTCGTGAGAAAACTTTGCAGAAAAGAAAGAGGTAGAAAGAGAGGTTCACAGGACCGACCGTCCTGTGCATCCCTGCGAGTAATCCTGTCGATAATCGCGCGCGTGTGTGTGCGCGTGTTTCGTTGGTAACGGGTCGTTTCGGGGAAAGTTTCGCGCCTTGCCCGGAGGGTGCATTTAACGAAACTGCGTTTCGTCCCGAGACGGTGGCGTATCGGTGGCTTGCCTCGCGAATGCTGCACCGCTCGCTTGTGCTACACGGTGCCACGAAAACGGTACAGGACTTCCTTACAACCTGTTTACGGCTCCTCGCGTGTTGGTACCTCGATTCGCGACCGGTCCTACGAAGAAAAGGAGCCTCGCTTCTCTCCCCCACTCTCTTTCTCTCTCTCTCTCTCTCTCTCTCTTCGGGAACTTTATCGCCACCTTCTCCCGCCTACCATTTTTTTTATATCTTTTCAAAGAAAAACGGCGAAGGATGTTCTCGACGCGCCGCATCATCTACTGAATAATGAACGGTGAAGACCGAGTAAAACGTCGATCAACGGCGCCACCCCTCGTTGATCGCTGAACATGCAATTAACACGCGCGCGAAATTTCGTGATGAAGCAACGCGGGAGAGACCAACGTGACACGCGATACACGAAAGATTTTTTTTTATACATTAGATTATGGCACTCACACAAGAGAGTATTTCAAATCATAAAATAATATTATTATTTTATAGCATCACACACACACACACACACACACACACAAATGTTGTTTCGCGTGCCTAAGTGTGTTACGACAGTTGTTCAGATTTTTCAATTTTAAATCAACGCGCGTTACTTCGCGAATGTTACGAATATCGATTATTATTGCATCGTTAATTTTATCGTTCAACTGACAGTTAATAATTAAATAATAATTAATATTCGAGCGCAAATTAACCGACGGCGGTGAATTAATTAAACAGACCGAACACCCTCTCCTTCATGTCGAAACGCCACGTGTGCTCGCTTGTTCACGCTTCAACGTCGCAATTGACGCTTTCTTGCGACGCCTCGCTTTTCCCACGACGATTAAATCATGGGGCTATCAACAGGTAAAGAAAGACGCGTTGCGAAATTACGAAAGTGAGCGATCGTGAATTTGCATTTCTGTTATCCTTCGCGCACGACAGTATAATTGAAATCAACCCTCGTGTATCACATACATTTCATATTAAAATCACAATATTATACGTTGACATGAGAGACGACTTTGTTAAAAATATTCCGCAGCTCGAGTCGAGTGTCAGAAAATAAAAAAATCTTCAAGATGCCGGATTTTAATTTTGATTTTAATTCCCGATGTCGTTCGTATCACATATAATACACTACTGTCGAAACGACCTCGCGAAATAGTCTATCGCTCGCTACGCCTATGTTTAAAGGGGGGTTGTAATTCGAGACAGCCCCCGAAGAAGGGAGCAGCAGCCCGACTAGAAAAGAGAGAGAGAGAGAGAGAGAGAGAAAGAGAGAAAGAAAGAGAATATGTGAGCGCCTACCCTAGGCCTATACCTGCAAAGATCAGTTCGATGTTGGTCTAGCATCGAGGTAGTTGCACTTGGAAGGGAACAATCGTGTGTGTCCGTTGTTGCAGGATGGATGTACCATGTGGTTGACTGCACAGTATTGGGCATAACGAGACAGCAGAAGCAAACCTTAGCTATCTTCTGCTTGCAAAAATCCATCGATGCTGAGCCGAAGAGTGGACAGAGTCTGTATCTGTTAGGACGTTGTCTGGCGGCGTCCGGGAAAATTCACGATGCATTCGTCGCGTACAGGTAATGCGAATCGTGATATTTCTTGTCGTCTACTTACGTATCAAATGGACGTTGAGTCATCTCGAGTCAGAGTCTCTGAGCGACAGCGTTATTAAATCCTCCGACTAGTGATTCCATCGCTTAAGAGTGACACGTGTCGCGGACCCTTTGACGTTTTCCACAATTGTTAAATCAAGAGTGATATATTCCTGCGCCATAAAAAGACGCCGTGATACCTCATCACAAGAGAGGTAATAGTTTTCAAGAGTGATTGGTAATATTCTTTTAACTTCACCACAAATAAGATATCGTTCCTACTGGTTGTTGACGAAATACTATTAACTTATCGGTAATCTTTTTTAATTATCTGACGATTAGACAAGACGTTTTTCTCGAAATACTAAGGAGATGTACGTGGGCTTGTTTAGAGTGAACCATCCAGAAGCGTGAGGACCCGTCATTAAACCCGAAACGGCCGTAAAACGAATTTAAGAAAAACATTTCTGTAAGGGTCGAAAGGTCTATGAGAGTGAAACGTTTGATCTTCACGCTGCAGGCGAGCGACATTGAATGTCAGTTTAGTTCGCACATAAACAACCGCGTGCAGCTCTATTTTGGCGCTTTTAGTTTTGTGGTTCAGTTTGAGGTGATTGTTGAGAGTGCATTCAACGGTCTCTTTTCACGTGTCCAATTGTTAACAACGGTAGCGTATCGTTCTCGGGCTGGCTGTGGCACTGTTACACGAGAGAGAAAAGCATTTTCCGCGCATTTTCACGGCGCCCCTGTTTTTATATATACTTGTCGCGCGTTTCAACGGTGAATATCTGCTCCGTGACACGGTCCGCTGAGACTAATCGGATAGTTCACGCATGAAAACGTGAAACACGCAGACACGTTGATCTTTTGGACGGTTTTCGTGGAAACTCAAAATTGGACGTTGACAAAAAGACGGGAAAGGTTGAAAGTGTAAAAAAAAAAGAAAAAACAAACAAAGAAATGGTGTCTCGTCAAGGATTCCGGTGTCTACGGACGAGCGAGGGAAGTTTCAGTTTGACGAAAATTCTCCGCGTTGCGTCACCCTTGTGACTTTCAATCGGGTTGAATTTTTCGATGCGATTTGAAAACCTAATCGTCCGACTGATTCGCGTTTAAAATAAAAGAAAATTGTTAGAACGGTGAGACTGAAAGTTGGATTTGCGCGTTCGATAGAAATTCCGTCGAGAAGTCGGAAGGGAACGCCGATACATGGTGCAGCATAGGGGTCCTTTATCAGCAGCAGAACCAGCCGATGGACGCGTTGCAGGCCTACATATGCGCGGTTCAATTAGACAAATCACACTCGGCCGCTTGGACTAATCTCGGCATATTGTACGAGAGCGTTAGTCAACCAAAAGACGCTCTGGCCTGTTACGTCAACGCATCCAGGTAAATTGCATGTTGCGCGAGGCTGCGGCCGCAGCCCCGAGTTTACAGCAGAGCGGCGGGTCGCGCGCGCAACACGAACGGAATTACCATGTATAATGAAACGTCATTACAATCCCGTTGCCCCCGAGCCGTCGATGGCCAATGGCCGTCCTCCTGCATCCGATACGTTAAATAAATTATCGCTCGCGGTCGGTGGATGCAATCGTTCGCCATAATTGCTGAAACGATTCAGAAGTGAAGCCGCAAAGATAGAAGCATCGATGGAGAGTGCGCGTGTCAAGATAAACGGTGAAAATCAAACAAATAACACAATCATCGAATCATCGCCTGTACTTTCATCGATTGCACCGTCCGCGCGTGCGTACCATTTATTTTTACCCTCACTCTCTCATTAATCCGACCAGTGGTGCCTCTCTGATTATCGGTGTTATCGCCCGTTCCATGTTTCATGATATGTCTGTCACTTTTATGCTCCATAGTAATCACCATAAATAAGTCGCCGTGATCTCAAATCGCGTGAGAGCGATCGGCTGACGATGATGTTATTCGTAAGTTGAGGACCAGGTTTACGTTTGACGATTGACCTCTCAAAAGCTCACCTGGTCAGTCGCATTCTCGGACTTCTGACGAGAGCTCTCTCTTTTTTTTTTTTTCTGTTTTCCCGCGCAGGGGTAACAGCAACGCAGCGAATTGCACGGGTCCATTGGCGGGCCTGGGTGGCGTCAAGTCCGGCGGCAACACTCCGATGAACCCGTCCCTCCAACAGCGCATCAACTTTCTGCAGAATCACCTAAGTCAAGGACCACCAATGCCTTCCGTCGCTACCAAGTGAGTGTGCTGCGCCGTGTCGTCGAATTATGCGTGTTTTGTTACGCGGTCTTTTGTCAATCCACTCGTTCTCCCGTGAAAAGCTATTCTTCGGCGAGGCGCTTCTTTTGTAACGCGGGATGTAATATCAAATCGTCGTGCTGCACAAGTAGCGAAGGACGTTGTTTGTTCGAAGAAGCACGGAGGGAAGCACAGAAAACGCGGAGATAAAGATTTTTCCTCGTTTGCCTTCATTCGTTGCAGCCTTCGGAGTTTTCAGCGCGACGCGATCGTTGCTTCCCGTTACGACTATTTTATCGAAGGCCTGAAAGCGTGGAAATCGGGTGTCGAGGAAACGCGTAAAATTACAAGATTGGGACCGGTGACTTTCCTTCGGTAAAATATTTTATCCGATACGAAAAACGGAACGTCTCATAAATGGCCACGTTAGCAGGCAGAGGCGGGCAAGCGGGACGGTACGTGCGGTAGAAGAAAGTTTATACACACACGATTTCTTCCGCACAAGCGTGACCTCCTTGTCACTTCACGCGTCCGACGCTCGATTCAATGTTAAGACGAGCCTGCGTCGCTAACAATAATATCGCGTGTGTTATCGAGCAGGAGGCGGCAATTGCCGTCGATCGAAGAGGCCTGGAATTTGCCGATCAGCGCGGAGATGTCCAGTCGGCAACAGCAGCAACAGCAAGCACCGGGCGGGCCTTCCTACAAGTACGGCACTGCACCTTCTGGACCGCCGCCACCCTACCCTCAGGCCCAGGCCCAAGCTAAGCGATTCAAGGTACGTTCGAGAGACACACGTCGCTGCAGAAGGCACACCACGTTCGAACCACGTGTACTGGTAACTGTTGGTCGCGCGAACCGAAGCTGAATGAGAATTACGGGACAATTCTCGATGATAGAATTACACAACACAATGCCCGGCATCGTTGGAACTGCTGATTATTTTTTTCCCCTCCCCATCGAGTCGCATTTCCCATTCCGCTTAGAAACGAAAGAGAACAGAGACGACCGTTAACACGTTAATCGTCGCGATTCGAACGAGTAAACACGAAAGGTCACACACTCTTCCTCGCTCGTGTGTACCCACGGCGTGGTGATTCGGTGATCGATCTGTCGATAACACACCGACCTTTTGTCACGGGTCCCGTGTGCGGAATAGAGAACAGCACGGCCGTCGACTTTGAATCTCCTCCACGAGACGTTATTCTTAAGCTAACTCGAACTTTTCCGACGCAGCCGGGCGAGGAAGCGATATCTGCGAGCGCGCCGCAGCGGCCACCGCCGTTTTACATGTCGCAGCAGCAGCTCCAGACGCTTCACCTCCTGCAGCAAAATCACGGCAATCTGACGTCGCAGCAGCAGATGCTGCTGGCCCAGCTGCAGCATCAGTACCGGGCGATGCAGCAGCATCAGCAGCAGATCAGACTGCAGCAGCAGCAGGCGGCGCAACGAGGCCTCAGGCCCGGTCAGCCCGGTTATCCCGCCGGTTACGGCCATCCTCAGATCACCGGCCAGGCCGGCGTTATTAAGAACTACGGGATACCGCAGCAACCGGTACACGACGTTTATATCTCTCACGAGACATCGCGATGAGCAATGATTCCAGCTACGTTCACCGCGGGGCTGAACGTGTCCCGATGTTTACATCAAACTGTAGAGGATCGGTTGCCTCGTCAGTCGGCGTCCTACGATTATCCCCGAACGTATTGGGGATAATTGATGGTCGCGGGACTTTAAGCAGGGCCTCTCTACGGATCTTTAATATCGAGGATCCCGTGCAAGGATTTATTTGCTCTTTCGAAACCCTAAACGCGCTAATATCTCTCTCTCTCTCTCTCTTTCTCGGATGTCGAGCGAATGTTTACGATCGGCTAATCGTCGAGTCTGTTATTATTTTGTGGTGACAGCAGCAGAGGAGTATAAATTTTCATATTTTGACTTCTGATCAGTGCCTGGTGCATCGTTTGTGATGCAGCCTCGATCTTGTTCTGGAAGTGAGATGCATTCGCGTCAAGTTCACTTGGGTTTTACAGTTGCAGCAAGGAGGCACGGTCGCGCTTCAAACCGGCTTCTCCGACTCCAACGTCGGCTACAGCGCGGCAGCAACCGGCAACACGCAGACACCAGGTATGCCTTACAAATCCGCGTCGGATCCGAATTATCCTCAACCGCAGCCTCAACGGCAGCAAATCGGCGGCGGCGGCGGCGGCTCGCAGTACGGCCAGTATCAGCCAAATCAGTACGCCGCTCAGGGCTACACGCAGATCTCGTCGACGACGAGCAGTTATCCGGAGGGGTCAGCGGCGAATAAAGACCTGGGCGTCACAGATCAGGAGCTGCAAGCGCTGCTCTCGCAGAAAGACATCGCTACGTCTCTGGCGGAGGACCTGCTCAAGCACTTCGGCTCGGAGGACCTGGACGTGAAGGAGGAGCCGCCAGCCAACATTATGAACAACAATGGCGCTCTCAGTTCCGGTATTTAACGTTTTAACGAAGAAATTATTAACTAACACGCTCAATGCCATGGTGATCGCCGGTGACTATGTAAAAAATGCATGTAAAAAAAATAATCGCATTTGCAAAATGGACTGTACGGCCAATGAAAAGAGCTAGTGAGACGAGATAAGAGGACGTATGTACGTTGAATTATATTTATTACCGGAAAGGTTTTTTTTAGGGGAAATTGATCGTCAGTTAAACGTCTGTACGGTCAGCGGGAATCAGCACGGCAGAGCGCAACTCCTTACTTTATGCTACTTTCTTGTAAGAAAGATTTCTCGAGATCACACCGTTACGTTCTCGCGACGATTTTTTCCCCCTCGAAAGGTCCGTTCTCGCCGTCGAATCTTGAGGATAACGCGGACAAGGCGAAGGAGGCGGTGAAGCTGGAGAAACCTGAGGAGGCCCAGCCGTCGTCGAAGACGGCCGAGGCGTACGAGACGAACGACGTGAAGCCGCCGGCGCTTTCGGCGTCGTCGGCGCCACCGACGGAGACGGTAAAGTGCGAGCAGACGACGACGAGCAAGAACGGCGAATCGGCTCCGAAAACGGAGCCGGTGCTGAAGCTCGAGAGCCTGTGCGAGTCGCAGCCGGAACTGGAGCTGAGCATCGACATGGACGCGAAGACGGTCGTGGAGGCGTGCCGCGGCCAGGGGGTGAACGGTGTGCCGAACTGCTCGATATTGAGCGACCGTTCGCCGCCACCGGCCCCGCCGGAGCCGCCGAGTCAACGGTTGACGAGAGAGCAGCTGTTACCGCCCACGCCTAGCGTTTACCTGGAGAACAAGAAGTGCGCGTTCAGCCCGCAGCTGCAGGAGTTCTGCCTGAAACATCCGATCGCTGTTGTCCGTGGACTTGCCGCCGCGCTCAAGTTGGACCTGGGTCTGTTCTCAACCAAGACGCTGGTGGAGGCGAATCCAGACCACGGGATCGAAGTGCGCACGCAAATGCAGCAACCTAGCGACGAGAACTGGGATCAGCAGTTCACGAAGAAGGTGTGGAACTGCATCAGCCATCGCAGCCACACCACGATCGCCAAGTACGCGCAGTATCAGGCGAATAGTTTTCAAGAGAGCCTGAAGGAGGAGCGCGAAAAGTCGCAGGGTGTGCACACGTCAAACCTGTCCGATTCCGACTCGAAGGACAGCACCGGCCAGATCACGAAGCGCAAGAAGAACGTCGTCGGTCTGGCCGGCAGGCAGGGCTCGAAGATGCTGCGCTTCGGCACGAACGTTGACCTGTCGGACGACAGGAAGTGGAAACCGCAGTTGCAGGAGCTGATGAAACTTCCCGCCTTTGCCAGGGTTATATCAGCCGGCAATATGCTCAGTCATGTGGGTCACGTGATCTTAGGAATGAATACTGTACAGTTATACATGAAGGTAATTGAATTCTCATCGTTTTCTGTGTAACAATACTTCTCGATCGTTGAAAACTTTCCCTCGGAGATCGAAAGTCGGCCAAAATTGGTTTCACTCCGAGGCGCGTTCCAAATGTCGTTTCACAGGCGTGATCTAATTGCCTCGCTCAGGTACCCGGCAGCAGGACACCTGGCCACCAGGAGAACAACAATTTTTGCTCCATCAACATCAATATCGGGCCGGGCGATTGCGAATGGTTCGCCGTACCTGACGCCTATTGGGGCGTCATATGCTCGTTATGCGAGCGCAACGGCATCAATTACCTGCACGGCAGCTGGTGGCCGTCCCTGGAGGATCTGTACGAGGAGAATATTCCGTTGTACAGGTTCGTGCAACGACCGGGTGATTTGGTTTGGGTGAACGCAGGCTGCGTGCACTGGGTGCAAGCGGTCGGCTGGTGCAACAATATCGCATGGAACGTCGGCCCTCTCACAGCCAGGCAGTATCAGCTCGCCATCGAGCGCTACGAGTGGAACAAGCTGCAGTCGTTCAAGTCCATCGTGCCGATGGTACATCTGTCGTGGAATCTTGCCCGCAACATCAAGGTGTCGGATCCGCGTCTGTTCGAGCTGATCAAGAATTGCCTGTTGAGAACTATGCGACAATGCTGTCTTATACTGGACTTTGTGAAGAGCAAGGGTGTGGAGGTGCGTTTCCACGGCCGAGCCAAGAACGAGGCTTCTCATTATTGCGGACAGTGTGAGGTACGGCCGCCGATTCGATCGTTCGTTTTGCTCTCTCGCTATTCACACAGCGATCTGCAAACAATGTATCGCTTTGTATCTATTGTGTCGTATTATACAGTTTCACGTTACGTGTCTAGTGAAACGGGAATGTTTGCTTCTCTTTTTTCGCAGATCGAAGTGTTCAACATTTTGTTTATCCGGGAACAGGAAAAACGGCACGTTGTTCATTGCATGGACTGTGCGAGGAAACAGTCTCCGTCCTTGGAGGGATTCGTATGTCTGGAGGAATATCGTTTGCGAGAACTTATGGACGTCTATGACGGTTTCACTCTGCACGCGTCGCCGACGACCTCCACTTCGACGGCGTTGTCCACGCAGACCAACGCGCAGTCCTCCTGAGGTTACATGCAGCACAGATATTTGGACTTTCTGGGCACGCTGTCGCAGTGACGGCCCGGACAGTGCGAATTCTGTGTTTCGGTCGACGAGATACGACAAGACACTTCTTCTTACGATAAGCATTATCCATGTACCTGAGAGCTACTCTAAACGAGCCGGGGCCGACCCGGCGGCTCCTGTGGGCGTCAGGTGACACCACGGTAATACCGGTCGAGTGAACTCGAAGCGATTTCACGATCGTTGGGGGAAACGTCGACCGAGTTTCGTGGCGACTGTCGCGGCAGCCTCGAGTCGAGTTCCGGCGCGAAGAGAAGGGAGGGACCCCTCGCGTTCGAGAAGCAATTCCGAGGACGTGGCTCGCGCGAACCACAAGTTAGTTAGCGCCGTTTGTACAAAATGAAAAATCTCGTTAGCTCGCTACTTGTAGAGATCGTCGTGTAGTGGTCGCCGTGGATTTTCCTCCTCCCCGCCTTGTAAATACGCAACGGTGACCACGACATTTGTATCGGTATAGCTCTCGGGTATTGGTGAGTAAGAATCGAGGGAAGACTGTCCGCGAGAAGGACGCGCGTGAAACGAAGAAAATTGTAGAATGTGAAAGGAAGAAGAAAAAGGAGACAACACGAGAGAGGCTCGCGACATCGTCGTGCGACGGTTTCCGCGTTCGCGCATTCGACTAATCGGTTACCGCCCGTGTCTGACCGGGTTCTTCGTTATCGTCGTGATCTTGAATTAATCATTTGTGATTCGGTAGCATAGAACACACACTTTACGACAAACGCGTCGCGATATTTATTTTATTGAAATCATCTTTTTTTCTCTCTTTGTTTTTTGTTTTATCTACGCGATTAGTTCCATAACGTGAGGAAGTACAAGACTACGTGTGCGAAGAGGATGACGCAGTAACGCGATTCACTGCCACTTGCGAAGAAGACACCGAAAGTGAGAGAGCGAGTATGAGAGAGAGAGAGAGAGAGAGAGAGAGAGAGAGAGAGAGAGAGAGAGAGAGAGAGAGAAAAGAAGAGGGTTTGTTCGCTCTGTATACGTGTGTGAGAATCGCGCCGACGAACAATCGTTGATTAATCATTAGGGATACACGCGCTGGCGACTGCCGAGACGCGGAACTGCTCAAACTATTTGTACATTTTTGTATACAAGTCGGCGTCGAGATTAAGGGAGAAGAGAGAGGAAATTAACGAGGGATGCCGTTGGATCATTGAACGATTTTTACTGCCAGTCGTACGTTATCTCTCGTCCTCGACGAGACGCGTTTATAATCTCTTAATCGCATATATAGTGCGAAAATCGAGCGCGTTGAAATTTAATCATTGTTATTTTTACGAGAATCGAATCCTCGATTCTCCCTATCGAGAGGCTCTTCTTTTGCGTGCGGAATTTTTTTATCCCGCGACGACGCACCCGGGACGAAGAGTTGACATGAGAAGAAGCGTGTGTTGTCAATCGTGTCTCACATGCAACGAGATCTCTCCGAAATCGCGTCAAATTTATACATCAATTTATCGATTATATTAAATACAGTTTTAAAAACAAATACTCTTCCAAATTTTGCCGCGCTGTTCAACAGCGACTTTTTTCCGCGTGCGTGAGGAAAAAACGACAATTCGCGATCCGTGTCAGCGATCCTCGTGGGATCCGGCTGAGAAAACGCTCGCAGGGCGATGACACGAAAGAGAGCAAGGTGAAAAAGGAAAGAGTTAGAGAAATAGAGAGAGAAAGAGAAAGAAAGAGAGAGAGACAGAGGAGAAGAGAATGAGAGAGCTTCTGATCAGGTAACCGTACTTTAAGTGAACAAACGTACCTTCACTCAGTCTCGTCAATTGACTTCGGCGCTCTTCAGCCGAAGGACACAACGTGCCAGAGCGATTACAATACCGCCACCTTGTATATTAACGTAACGGGGGGACTCGGGTATCGAGAGTGAGACTCGTCCGCCGTGATTGAATCGCGTATCGACACGTGCAGAGCGAGCGAGTGGTCGGTAAAACAAAATCGGGAGAATTAGCGCGGATATTCCCTTTAGATTTGAAAGCGAAGGAACACGCGCAATTTGGACGATTCTAATGTGCGCATTCTCAACATTCCGACAATTAAGGTAATTGCATGATTCAGAAGATAGGATCGTTTTATCTAGTGTCGACAATTAACGTAAGCCGAACGGGAATAGCTTTGCACCGAAAACCGAAGCGTTTGACGGAGAGATGTATTCAGGTGATTTTTTATGACGAAATTTGCGCACTAATAACTGTGACAGGGTGACTCATTGACCGTTCCCTTCTTTCTCTCTGAGAGAGATCACGCCGTCCGACTTTTATATTTTTACGTCCGAAAAGTGATGACGACCCCGCTTGTTACTCGGAAACTACTACTGCCCTTTTGACACTTTTAGGAAAGCTCGAAACGCTTTTACGCTAAACCCCGTAGCGACGAACATTCCAAATTCGTCGGGGAAATTAACTGGTTTCACATCCACGCGCGAGAGAATCGCCGTACACTCTGCACGCGTCGTTACACCGATAGTCCGGATCGGCTGATTCTCCGTTCGCTTCTCCGTAGTAATATCATATCCGCGATATATCTTTGATATACTGTTCAAAAGGGGACAGAGGGAATCTATTTAGCTAAACTCATACAGTGTCGCGACTCTCGTCACTCGAAATCGGTCGATCCGGACCTTCTCTCTCGTTTCGACCGACGGATCGCTTTTCATTCTCGACTCTTCTCATCTTCTCCCGCCCCTCCCACGAGGGAGACAATTATTTTCGCAAGGGCGAGACGCGGGGGAGGGGCACAAAGTAGTTAACTCTTCGCGTTACGCGAAGGAGAGAAACGGGAGATCACATCGGCGAGAGAGAAGAGATAGAGGCGATGTGTATTTTTGAATATCCTAGAAGCGCTAGTTTCAGCATTACGCGAGTAGTTTCGACGAATTAAGCAAACGAGCGATTAAGAAAGGGAAAAACTAAAAAAGAAAAAAAGGCAAGAAAAGAAGAAGGAAAAACGAGCCACGTTTTTCCTTTGTTATTTTCTACCAGGAGGGAACCGCCGTAATTTCGCTGAGTTCGGATTTCGATACCGCGCAGACACGCGTCAGTGACGTGACGGAAAGCAAATTACACCGACGGAAGAACGATTGTATTCAGAGCTATTATTCAAAGGCTGATCTTCGATCTGATCTTGATACTCTTTCGATATAAACTGTGAAACCGACATCATTTCATTCAAGAGCAGCCTTCACAAAGATCAAGTTAACGCACAATGTGATTGCATCGAGATGTCTCGATATTTTTGATGTTATTATTATAGTAACATTGTAAATAAAAACATCTGAATCTGAATTGAAACTATTTTCGAGCGGGCTAACACACGTGAGAGAAAAAAGGAGGGAAGGATTTCCACTTTCCCGAGCGATATTTTTGCATGTCTGCGTACGTCGGAAATTGAACTCGCTGAAATTACACCGGTCTCCATCCTCGTTTTCTAAAAGCGTACAGAAACTGCGACGATTACCACACATACACACACCACACACATACACGCATACAGACATACGTACACGCGATATTTCCGTGTAGCGGTGTAGATGGAGAAGGGAAAAGGGAATAGATACGACGACGACAGAATCCACGACAGGCACCACGTCAGGAGAATGAAAGAGGTGGACAAACGTTCTTACGTTTCTCTCGTATTTTAAATGAAGAAAGAAAAGAATCACACATGCACGCTATATGATCTCAACGATTGCACGATGCCGGCAGAGGAAAGTGTCTGTATTCTGCCGGCGTTCTGAACTGACTCGACATCTTCGATTGTAACGCTAAAAAACGTTCGTAAATTATATATATATATATATATATATATATATATATATATGTATGTATATATACATACTATAAATATATAAATATCCGAATATATAAATAAATATATATAGGCGTTAAATATATATATATATATATGTATATATATACTTATTTATATACATATATATATATATATATATATGTATGTATGTATGTATGTATGTATGTATGTATATTTAATGTAACAGCGTTAAGAATTAGGTGAATTCACAGAAGGCTCGCGAGCTTCTTCGTAGCCGAAGAAACTAGACGGGTCGTTCGCGTCCCGCGATCGCGTGCGCGTTTGTTCGATATTGTCGCGAGTCCATCGGAGTCGAATGACATCTCGAAGGACTCCCGCGTACAGTCCGCGATTTTCGTCGTTTCGACTGGATAAGGAGACACACAAGGCGATCGTTAATCCTCCATGGACCAATATGATTTTCGAGATAGCAATCGACAAAGTGAGATTTATCCCTAAAGCGAATCGGGCATTTCTTCCCGGGAGTGATCTCTCCGTGGAGGATTAAGTAAGAGGAAGAAGACGAAGAAGAAGAAGATGAGAGAACGGAGGAGAGAATTGGGGAGAAAAATGCATATTTTCGCTATAAACTACTACTAATTTAAGTTGTACACGCTATAACCGAGTTATAGAACCGAACAGACGCGAGAACTTATTTTTGGTCCGTGGCAAACGGATGGAATAATATAGCGAGGTAATATTTTTCTCACTCCAGCTGTATACGTGTCTGCATCGTGGCGGGAAACGGACCGGCCTACGCTCTTCGGTATTCTCTCCGATCAGAGGGTGAATTTTCGCGTTGAATTAATTCAATCGAACTCAATCGTGAATTCACCAGCTCCTTTAACACTTTGACTGTCACTGACCCTGAACTCGAGCGCGGCTCGAATGCTGCGGCCGCCACACGCATATAAAGTACACAGATTCAGACATTTTTTTCTCGAAACAAGTCGTACCGATGTAGGAATTGTTACATCCAGTTTTACCACTACGTGTTCACTGCCTGATCTCCTATCTGATGTTAATACTCCCCTCCGGTATGTAAATATAACGGAAACGGTGAATCCGATACCCTTTCGTACTAGAGCATCTACAAACAGAGACAAACTTAACGCATAATGATTATGTTCATTCGAATGCGGATGCGACGTGGCAATGTCAAGGTGCTAATCGGCAGAGTGCATCACACGACACGCTGGGCGTGCATGTTTCTACCGCACCTTTGAGGTTTTCGTGTTCCGAAAACCTCCGGAAGGAACGCGCACCCGTTCTCCTCCGAGTTGCAGACGTCGTATCTCGTGTAGACGCGCGAAGGGAAATTTGTATAAAGGAGCGTAAGGAGCGTAGCGTTATTAATTAATAGCGAGCCGGTTTAGTTAGCAGTCAGTATATTACATATGTGTATAGCTTTCAAAGATGGCAAGACGCGTTGTAAGCTGTATTTCTCAACAACGTGAAAACGTTCACTGCCAAATTGTGATAAGCGGATATCCCACCTCTTTACCAGGAGCGTTTTCTTGACTTCTGATCGCATTGACCAATCGTTCCCGCCTCCTCGCAATTTCTCTCCCACCGGCCCTCGCCTTTCCCCGTCCCTCTCGTCTTTACCGTATCCCCCCTCTCGTAATGATAAATAGTTACCGCGCATTCAACAATCCGATCATAGTCATCTATTTTCCTTAAAAAAAAAAAAAAGCTTAGACTAATTTAGAGTCACGAGAGAGAGAGAGAGAGAGTAGTCTCGACCAATGCAGCTAGAAACGAAGGAAACCGCTCCCGCTATTTTAAGCGCCGTATCACGGCAATTTTAAACGACCGACAGACAGACAGATAGATCGAAGCGATATTTTTAAACAGGGCACGTTTTACTGTCGAGGAAAGCGAGAGAGAATGAGAGAATGGGAGAATGAGAGAATGAGAGGAAAAAGAAGCGCGAAAGAGGCGAGACCAGAGATAAAGAAGACACATCCGGGGTCGGCTCTTTAGCGCTCTTTTTTATTGCGTGTGTTTTACGTGTACAGTGCCTTTGTATCTTAAAGAGACAAGTCCTTTCGTCCCTCGGACCGTCGACTCGCGTACGAGCGAAACTTTCGCACACCTGACGTGAAAAGGTGTCTCTGTTAATCCGTTAACAGGCCGCAATTGCATTTTCACGAATCTCAAAGTTGTGCATCGCGTGCATTCTGATCGGTTTCGAGTTTTATTCATAATTTATTTCAAAGACCGACGAATTATGGAAATTAAAATTTAAACTTAATTGGAGGACCGTTAATTCCCGATTAATTTAACGTTCGAACAGTAGATGATTATAGGCAATTTTAGTAGAGGAATTATTTATATCTTATGTTTTCTTTTTTGTCAATTTATCGTCTATTTTAAATTATCTTTCGTCCCCGAAAAATTAGAACGTTGGCCATTAATGGGTTAAGAAGAAGGATGATATTTTTTTCCTGGTAGCGTCGTCCAAAATGACATTCGATTCGGTGACAATTCGTCTCAACTTGATGAAACTTACGTGGAAAAGGAAGAAGAACACCAAGCAAAATTTACATAGTCGAGGTCTTTTCTCCTTTTCTGAAGGAACAAGGCGTGATCGTTCCTGTTTTTCGGAGGGTGCAAGATTTTTGCTGAATACCGGTGTGTGATAATCGAGTAATAACAATTAATTAACGAATTAATTAGGAAAAAAAGAAAAGAAGAGAGAGAGAGAGGAAAATGCGTGTAATCCGAGGGATAAGGCGCGCGGTCCTTCCTACGTGTCGTGACATTCTTCTAACTAGGTTCGTATTGTAATGAATTATCTAATGATTAATGTAAAATTAGATTATTATTACGAGTATGTTGTAAAAGTGTACAGTCGCAGTCGAAGAGTGGCGGCTCAGCTGGATCGCGGCGGGCCGTCCTGTAGCTAGCCTTATTATTATCATTATTGCCATTATTATCATGGATTATTATTACGATTATAAATATTGATTATAAATATTGTGTTTACCATAATAATGTAATATACGGTTACACGGAGCCAGACGTGTGTGTTGCGTTGTATGTGTTGCATTTCCACTCGTCGATCACCATAATAATAATAATTATTATTATAATAACATTGGTAGCAATAATAATGGTTCCCTTTATTATTGCAGCGAAACGTCCCGCGATACGAGAGCGAACAATCCGACGCGTTGTATAGCGACGATTATTAATTTATTTTAATTGTCGTCGAAGAGTCAATGGAATTTAACGTTTGACGATTACACATCGGGAGATTTACGGGAAACGGATTACTCGCCACTGAAATTCGCTTTATTCATAATTGAATTTTTGTCTCGACGAAACGCGTCGCCTTTTCTCTCTCGTGTTCGTTATCGTTCATATATCCGCAATTCCGTTGACTGCAATCACAAAAGTAAAGTAACAACTACGAGTCGTTGATTATATCTGCGAGAACAAAATAACACTTCTCGTGAGAACTTCTCAGGCCCCATGACGTGATGAAAGGATTGGTAACGTGGGTGAAGAACCAAGCGCGCAGCTCCTCTCTATAAGACCGATTATTTATTATAAGTGCTATATACAGTACATTCAACACATCTTGACAAGATGACACGGAAATAAAATTGGACGACGGCTCTTTTTACATTCCCGCATAACCCGAATAACCCGCATTCGTCGCGCTTATCCATCACAGAATTGGTGCGAAAAGAGTTTACCGTTTCTCTGTTAATAGTAGTAGTAATAACGGTGTACTGTTATCGGAATGATGACGAGCGAATTTTCCACGCGCGTATACGCGGAGTGTATCGCGGCGAAAGTCCAATTTTAAGAACCGTCCGATTTGAAGACAGTCGTTATTGCTTCTCATATTCATTCGAGGAGAGAGAGAGAGAGAGAGAGAGAGAGAGAGAGAGAGAGAGAGAGAGAAATCGAATGAAATCAGGGCATCACTCGAAGCGAATCGGACTCTCAATATCGGATCGAGTCGGTCAGCTCGACCGGAACTAAACCAACGAAGAGAGACCCCTTGTCCGCGACCTTGCTTCAAGACGTAAGAAAATTAACCAATCACGGTCGATTATTCTTCCGATAAACGAACGTGGTTGGTCAATTTGCTTACCACTCACGTCTGAAAGCAAGGTTGCGGACAAGGGGGGAGTGTACCGAAGCTAAGGAGGTAGTAGTCAAACTCGATTAACCCTTTGAGTACTGAATTATTTTAAGATTTTTATGCCCATGGGACGGATTTAATTTGTCGCTATATGGATTAATATGTAAAAGTAATACATTTTATGCCCAAGTAAGCAGATGACGAGTCTCACTCGTCAAATGTACCGAAAGGGTTAATGGAAATTGCTTGGAAAAAACTACACCTTCTTCCCAACATATAATCTCTTCAGCTTCGTTCAACAAGCACGACAAATTTTCTGCACCGCCCAAGTAGAATCGGGTCGTATAAAAGTCGAGATGATCTCAAATTGATGCCGGAATGATATCACGTTGACGTCATCTTGACTCTTATATGACTTGTTCTGCTTGGGCGATTCAAACCATATCGGAACGAGCTCGAACGTTCTACGTTCTTCGCAGCGCTCTGATTTGCTTGCGACGCGCCTGTACCACTCCGTAGACCACCGCAGCGAGACTTCGGCAGGTGCTCCTGTGCCTGGATGTGCCTTCCTGCTGGAGGGTGCCCTTGCCCAACACGAAATACGTCTCCATCGTGCCCTTCCCCTTCACTTCGATCAGCCCGCGCTTCTGCGTCTGGTAACCCCGCGACTCCAGAAACTGCGCATACGCGACGATCGATGTAGGCTAAATGATACGCGGGACGATGTCCGAGGAAAAAATCGAAGGTTCGAGAGATGCAAATATTACGATCGGTCGAAACATTCTTCGATTTCTTTTTCTAGTATCAATGCTTGCGTTCAGCAGACCCAAGCCCTCACTGAGCTTTTTCCTCTATTGAAGAAGCAGCTAATGGCTACTTATTTTACAACTGAAAGTTTCCTATACCGAGGCTGAATTATTCCTTTAGATTCCTTTAGATCTAACAGAATGATCCAATCATAGTTCAAAAAACGCGGCCGTCGTCACTGAATTCTTTGATTTAATTTTCCAATTGGAAAAAGAAATGTTTAAATTTTTCTTTTTCAATTGATTTTTTTCATCGTTCAACGAAATTCGTCGAGAAGTGATTTCTTCTTCTGATATGTATATTCCGACGAGAAAAAACCTTCGAGACTTTCGACGTGTAGTGATTGTAATGGATACCCTGGCGATATCGTGCGGCACTTGTATCTTGCCCATCACGCCCGTGGAGTCCATCCTGGAAGCCTCGTTCACGGTGTTACCCCATATGTCGTAGACCGGCTTGCGGGCTCCGATTACACCTCCCACGAGGGGGCCACAGCTGATGCCCACTCGGAGGTCGAAGTTGTTGAACGAGTGAACGTTCACGTCCTCGAGACGGTGGCGCATGGCCACCGCGTAGTCCACCAGTCTGCACAGGTGTTCCATGTTGTCACCGCTCTTGTCCTGCCGAGTCGATTATTCGATTGGACAAGGATATTTAAACATCCGTTCCCGTCGGGAACGAAGCCGATTCGCGAATAAACGGGATTTGCAACGGGGACTTCACGGTGAAAATCTGCTGAGTTGGGGAAAATCGATCGACATCGCGCGATACTGTCATATGTAATACGTCGAATTTTATATTATTATTATCATTACGGTTTGGCTGGGATTCAGTCCCGACGCGGCCATGTAAGTGGCGCCGACTGTCTTGATCTTCTCGATGCAGTGGAACGGCGTCTCGTCCAGCAACTCGTCAAAGTCGGCTGCGAAGAATTGTTATATTGATAAGACATCGACAAGAGCACATTAATATGAATCTTCAGTTCATCGAATGAAATCATCGATCGATCGCCACGTACCGATGATCTCATTGAGCAAACGAATGCACTCCATTCCCTTGTTCACGTCCTCCGAGTAGAATTCGGTAAAGTTCGGCACGCTGGCGAACATCACGCCGACCTTGTCTCGCGACTGCGAATAGAGCTCCTGCGTCAACAAATCGACAGTTGAGATATTTTTCCTTCGGGATTGTACATATTATACATTTTTATCATAATATCATTCTTCTCTCCGAGAGATATGTACCTCCGGGGCGCGTTCCTGCGTCAGGAAATGATGCGCCACGTGGTCCGGCAGGATGTTCTTCAACAGCTGCATATTGTTATGCCGCGACTCGATCATGTCGCTCAGTTCCCTCTCGGCTTGTTGCTTCCACAGAAAGTCCAAGCGCGACGTCACTTCCACCAGTCTACCGTGGTACGTCACCATCACGAGGAAAACCGCCAGGAACGTCAGCATTTGCGCCGGCAGCGATATTGACGACCTAAAAAGCGGATCAAGATATAGTTTAACCAGCGGATATTTTCAATTTGATTCGGTTAAATTATTGTCCATCCGTTTCTAATCATTATATATATTTCCATTCGTCAAATTTGATTTAACGAAATTTCGACCCGAAATTCGGGAGAAGGCAAAGGCGTCGCATTTTCCTCCTTCGCATTTCTTGCGAGGGCGAAACAGCGATTTCGCGAATCAGAACGCAACTTACACGTTATGCTCTCCTTCGGAGAACATTTCCTTGCACACCACGAGGATCAGCACCGCGTAGACCAGCACGATCGCCGCGGCCAGCGCGGTCTTCACCAGGTAATACAGTTTGAGGGCCGAGGCGAGCGCGATCAGGCACAAGATCCACGTGAAGACCATGTACTCCGGCCGGATACAGCTGCCCACCACGAGTCCGTCCTCGAGGCTGCTCGAGGTCGACGGCTCTTCACTGGTCTCGGTCTTCTCGTCGACGGAGAGGATCCTCCTCTGCGGACCACCCTTGTCCTGTATTCGCGCGACTCGTCGGTAATGCCTCGCGCCTTCCGCTCCGTAATGTTGCTCGTATCTGCAATGTAGATGGGTTTTCTATATTTTTATGCTGGAGAAAATTCAAACGGGAAATTAATAACGTGTCTTAAAAGTGCTGTTTGAATGTGTTCTTACTGACCGTAGGAACCTGAAGAACTCCCGTCTGTTCCTCCCGGGCGCCCTTCCGTTCACCACTTGCGTCAGCTTCAGCTCGATGTCGCTGGAAGCTCCTTCCACGGTATTATTCTCCGTGGCGGGCGCGGCCTTCCGTACTTCGGAGGACTCGTCGCTCAAGGCTGCCTCCAGGAACGTCAAGATGAAGTGATCTACACCCGAGCCGGTGGTGGTGGCGGTCAGTTTCTCCTGAACGGGAAGTGCCGCCGGAGTCGGTGTCTGTTGTTGCTGCTCCAGGACCACTACCTCCGGATAAGGACGCACCATGATGGGACACGTCACCACGCCGATGACGGACGTCAACGCCATCAGGCTGATCACGCCGCAGATGAAGACGGTGCGGTGCTTCTTGTTGTGCACTAACATGGACGACGTGTGTTGCAGGTACGTCGGCATGCTCTTGAATTCCTCCGCCATCACCAGGATCGACGACGCCACCAAGATCACCGTCGTCACCAGGAGGGAGATCAGAAAGATGATGCAGCTGTGATTATTAAAGAGCGACGAGTAATTAATAAAATTCTCGCCTCTTTCTCTCGTGTGTGGTTAATTAGACCGACGAATGAATTTTCGAAATCGAGTCGATGGGGAGGAAATCGTTCGCGAGATTCGACTCACTCGGACAAAATGATGGCCTGACAGGTGGCGATGAAGAGCCAGATGACGAAGCAGCATATCATGTTGGACTTGAACATGTCCTCCCGCAGTTGGTCGAACTGCAGCACACGCAGCCCAAGAGATGCGAGACAGAGCAATCAGTACACATACGAAGCATATTGTGAGAATAACTTTTAACCTCTTCAGGGATATTGACACGTATGTGTACGTTTAATTTTATTTAAAAATTACCGTTATTTATAATTACAAAAATTTTTGAAATTTAAAAATTAAACGTTTTCGAAGTAGGCCATGATGGCTACATGTCAAAATCGGTTCGCAAATAAGGTATCTTTGTTTTTTGTGCACTCCATTAGAACAGATCATAAATAAAAAATTTAAAATTAATCCCAGAAGAGGTTAATAAAACATATTCTTTGGTATTTCAGGTAAAGGGCGGACGATGGTGTCTTTCGGAGTGCACTTCACCTTGGACTCCAGACTCTCGTCGTTGTAGCGCAGCGTCCACGCGTTGATGTTCGCCGACCTCATGCGCTTGTTGCTGGCGGTCTCGATGCCGCCCTTCTTCTCGCCGGCTGTCGGCGAGGTCGCCTTGGTCTTCGCCGTGCCGTTCTCCTCCTCCAGGTACTCAGACTCCAGGTTGCTCATCGACGTAGCCGTGTTCAGCTGCGATCGCAAAGAGAGTGAGTGAGACTTCGTATCTTTCCACCCTCGTGATTCATAGTTTAACCCCTTTGGGTCCACGAATTTTTGTATCGATCTTTTGGAAACTCTGTACCCACGGATTTCTCCAGTCGCTGATTACGAATCGGAAGTCAGAATTTTACAACTCAAGAAATTTGTCAAAATAATTTCAAACTGAGCGGAAAAGGGTGGGAGCCCCAGCGTACCGCCAAGGGTTAACTAATGAACTAATTAGGATATTTCTAATCATTCCAATGCTAACATTCTCGAATGGGATTTCAGGTGTCCAGTCGACCCCGATGTCGTCGTCCACGTTGGAATTGGGCGCGTTGCTGTTAGCGGGTAGGGCGTTGTTGATCTTGAAGCTCTTCTTGCTTTTGTTCGCGGCGTCCTCCTCCGTCAAGACCTTCGGCCTGGAGGAATACTTGCGCCGCGAGCGCAGGGGCTCGACCTGCTTGATGAGGTACGTCACCACGTTCCTGTCCTTCAGGTAGTTGTCGCGCTCGCTACCGTAGCCGGGCTCCACCTCGTAAACGTCGTTTAGGCATTTGAGCGTGTCGGCGGATATGTGCACTCTCCTGCAACGAAATGATATCTCGTTTCGCCGGGGCAATTCCGACGCGACGACGGATTTGAGGTGTGGCGGCCGACGCTTCGTTTTACGGGCCTTCTCACGAAAGAGAATAAGCGTGAATTTGAAAAAGAGGAGGACACGTGATGACATTTATTACCCTGGTATCCCGCCGCTCTCGAGGTGATTCGCGAGCGTGACGTCGTACGACCACACGTCGAATTGCCACTTTCGCAGCCCCAGCACCCCGCACAGCACCGATCCGCTGTGGATCCCTATTCTCATGTTCAGGTCCACCTGTCGATGAGAACGAACGGTTCGCGAAACGCGACACACATCTCGTGCATTCCTCCATGCACGATGGAGTCTCGCGCGTTACCTTCGTGGTGAACCGCACGTCGCGTATCGCCTTGATCATGTGCAGGCCCATCTCCACGCAGCAATGAGCATGGTCGCTCCTGGCGATCGGCAGGCCGGAGATGCAGTAGTAGCAGTCGCCGAGGAGCTTGATGCGCAGACAATGATTCTCCGCCGAGAGCTTGTCGAAGCGCGCGAACAGGTCGTTCAGCACCTTCACCAGCTCCTGCGCGCTGCACTGGCTCGCCAGAGCTTCGAAACCACGGCAAATGACAGGTGATCAATTGAAAGGATGTCTTTCCATGCTAAGAATTATATTACGATACAATCACGGGAATCGTACGCGGAAAAAACAAATCTGATCGCACTAATCAGAAAGGGAACAACTAGATGCATCCTGATTGAAGGAAACAGAATTTCTAGTTGATTCCTTCTGACTCAAATGTGGTTCTCACAATCCGACGTTCCCTTCGACTAGATGCGTCCGATTGTTCTCCTTCTAGTTAATACAACTTTTTTTCTCTCCGTTTTAAGTATGATTGAAGTAACATAAAGCAATATTGTTTCACGGAGGAAACACCACGGGCATTATTTAACTGGACATGGTTGCTGCAACAAAATATTCTGTTATCTTTCGCAAATACGAAAGCGATCGATACAATGGCATGGCGTGTTTGCTTCAATAATATTGCTGTTGAATCAAGAACATTTGTTTTTCAATCACATCGATGCTGTCGAATCAACTGCTCGTTTTCCGTGCGCGCGAACGTAATCCCGTCGTCTCGAGGACGCGATATTCCTCTCGGCGTGAAAGCAACGTAGCGCTCGGGAAGAATCATACCCGTGAATCCTTTGATGTCGGCGAACAAGATGCTGACGTTCTCGTAGCGATGGATGTAGATCCGATGGAACTGATTCGGCGTGAAGGATATCGTTCCCCCTCGGGCGGTCTCGCGCGCGATATCGCGGATCATTTCCTTGGCGACGAAATCGGGCAGGACTGCAACGGAGGATCAAGTCATCCATTCGGTCTTAATTACGCGTCGACCATGCCTGTTGAAAGCGCAACTGGCGTTTTCAAGATCGAGCTACGCGGACATTCATCTTATTTTTCTCTCGTTCCCCCGCAGACTTCGAGGCTCTCTCTCTTTCTCTCTCTCCGTAATTACTTCCGTAATTAAAAAATGAAGTCTGCGGTCGAGGACCGCGCCTAGATCTCACGAAACTGACGCGTTTGCAGCCGCATTGACGATGCGGGCGAGTGAAATATTCGTCACCGTAAATAGAGAAAGTCATAATAGCGACGGTGTGCGCCGGCGTTCCTGAAACAAACAACTCTACGGCGGAGTGTGCGAGCGACGCACACCGGGTCGTGTACAGACATCGCACATGACACAGAATCGCGCGTAACAGGGGCACGCACGTCCACACATATGGACGGTATTTATGTAATCTCGGTGTAATCTATTCGACGGGCGGTATTTTCGTAGTGGCCGCGCGCGCGAGAGAGCGGATCGATATATCGGGTGGGATCGGCGATGGACGTAACGCAAAAGGCTATCGGAAAAACGCGTCCGGCGCAATCGGCCGCGAGATGTCTAGTGACCCTTTTTGACACTCGGCCGAGCAAGTTACACGGACCGGCGAGCGGCGCGTTATAATAAATATGCACACGTCGTTACATAAATACACCGGGGCCTAGTTACGCCCCTGCCGCGCGCTCTCTTTCTCGTCTCGGAAGCAAGGGAGAGGCTTTCGAAAAATCGCAACGTGTAAGCACACACACACGACTGCGTCGACGACTGTCGAAGACCGTTTTCGTATCTCTCTGGACGCGTGAAACTCGCGAGACTCTTTCAAGTCGCGCAAATCTGTCTTTCTCTCTCGGAGGAGGCGCTCCGATTTCAATTCTTTTACGTAAGCCTCGAGCGAGCTTTAGGGCAAAGGTCAGCTTGATCTTGAAAATCACAAGCTCGTCGTACGAGCCTTGTATTAGTCTTAGAACCGCCCGTCGCAAAAATAATAACGCTAATAATTTTAATTACACGCCACGTGTGTTTCCCGTGTTATTTATAGCGTAATGTAGAAAGAGATAACGACGTTTGTTTATCCGTCGAACAATATATACTTGCGATTACTTGTTCCGAGGTACTTTAATCGCGATGAAATTTCCGTTTACAAGAATCGAGAGTCGCTCGAGAGTTCAATACGACGATCTTCTTCCGCGAGATTCACCTGAGAGCAGCAGCTTCTCCTGTCGATTGTTCTCGTTCTGCGTGTGTTGCCTCGTCTCCATGGAACGATGCGTCTCCAGGAAGGCCTGCCGTTGTCCCCTGTCCGTCAGGTACTTGGTGTACATGCCAACCAGGTTCACGGCCAGGTACAGAAGCACGTTCGTCGTCAGCATGCGGACGATGCATGCGACGTCCCGAAACTGCGACAATTTCACATGCGGCTTATTCTTGGAGTTTACGATCTTGTAGAGGAAAGGGTGTAAATGTGGAACCGGCTTGTAATATGGAACTCGCAATTGTGCTAAAACCATTGCTTGAAACTACTGTCAGTAATTACACACACATTAGTAACGTTAGATTCAAGTCACTCGAGAAGGCTAGCATTTAACTCGCGAGTTTAAGTCGCAATATAGAACCAATATTGCAACTAATGTAGTAGTCTTGTCAAGGAAGAGGACGTTAAATGTCGAACTGTTGCCGAGAGCAATTTTGCTTTCATTTTTAAAGAGATTTATTCTTGTTACGTATATAAGACTCACACTTAAACACTTGTGGTTACTCGAGCCACTTTCTTGTCATTTTGTAAGAACGTTCTTCATTATCCTTTTGGTTTATAAATACACTCAAAAAGGTTGAACAAGTAATAAAAAGCTCGTAACATTAGAAGAGAAGGTTTTATCTTTATCTATTTGTTCCATATTAACACTCCATTTGCTCAGTTCCTCGACATGACACGTGTTGAGAAAAATATATGTACCCTTTTAAAAGTTATATATTTATTCCCAATAGCTAATTGTTTTCGGATGTATATGTTAACATTATTGGCGATTATTCATTTAATATATATTTAGACTCTAAATTACAGGTTTTCCTTAACATTTGAAACCGCTCCATGTTTACGCCCTTTACTTGTCCATTAATACTCTCGAAATTTCTCGAGGCGAAATCTCGCTGGGAAAAATTGTCGAGAACGTGTGGCGATTTGTGACGCTGGACGGAGACAGCGGAAAGATATGGAGAAAAAAAAAAGATACGGAATGGTTTCTCTCTCACGTGTGTGGAGTCCCGCAGGAGACTTATACCGGCCATCACCAAGTGTGTTAGCGCCGTTCCGTAGCCGGCGAGAACGCACCACCGCAGCGGCAAGGGCAGCATCGCGTATGGCGCGTACACGACGAAGAGTATGTACCACATGAGCCTCTGCTGCGTGGTAAAGTTCAGACCGGCACCTATGAAACCTACAAACGGCCATGTTCGGGTGCCATGCGTCGTCATGCGTCGACGGGAGCGGAGGACACGAGAGCCTGCGAGAAGCCTCGAATCGCACGCGGGTAGAGGGAGAAACTAATTGGCTAATCGGACTACGCTAATCCATTCAGGACTCGTCTAGGGTGAGATATATGGAAGAACCCGCCGGTCTTGCGTTCTCCGCCGTGGGAATGACGATGCTTGCGACCGCTTCCCGGGTTTCGGTGTTCTTGCTTTGCTTCTACGCTCCGTCGAACATTCGCTCAATTTTAGCTGGCCGGCAGAGCAAGACGGCCCCGTTCGATTCAACCACGGAATCAATAGCGCCGTATCGCCGCGGCCTCGAGTGCGCTCGAGTGTTTCACAGTCCAAAAGGTGTGTTGCATCGTTTCACCGGAGGAGAGAAAAATACCGCAAAATACCGGCCGGTGTATTCTCTCGCAAGTATAATTATTTATCGATACGGGTAGCCCCCGTAGAGTCGAGCCGATACTTCGGCACGCGCCTCTTCTTCCCCGTAGATACGTCTCTCTCTCTCTCTCTCTCTCTCTTTCTCTCGATAATTCCCTCGGCGGAGAACTCAAATCGGTGTGTATTACTGTGACAATAACGACGCTATTATATCGATTGGCTGTAAAAATAATTCCGCTGAAAATAGGATCCGGCGGAAGAATAACCAACTTTTTGCACCAATCCAGGTACTTACTTCTGGACCGAGTGGGAGTGGTTTAATTGTGAGAAAGGATAGGCTCTCGAAACGGGTCGCGTGGGCCTCACCTTGGGAGTTTATTAATAACCATGTGAATATGGAGGCCCAGTATAGGTAATTGTTAGAAAAGCAACGCCACCAGCCGAGCACGCAGACCACCAGATTCGCCGCGATGCAGCACGCGGCCCAGGACAGGGACTCGATGAGGCCTCCGCTGTTTGGGTCCCGTTGCCACAGCCAGATCGCCGTTAACGTGATCTGCGTCGGGGGATCAAAGATCGATTAGCGGGCGAACGATTTCAAGAATAAATAGTTGATCTGTGACACTTGTGAAGCTGTAAAGGAGACCTAAGATCGATCGAATCCTAAGTGCGCTTCTTTTCTCACCTAACCGAGAACATTCGACGCGGCATTTGTACTCACTTTCAAGCCGAGGTCCACGATATTCAGCATTATCAGGGACTTCTGCCGCTGCCGGTTCGAGTAATGAAGGTAGGATGTCTCCAGCTGCTTGTTATGGAAGCTGTTGGTCAGCGAGGGGCAGAATATCCCCTTGTACAGCACTCCCTTCTTGAAGACGTCTGAAACCACGCACATTCGCGACTGCAGTTACACACCCGCATCCACTTACTCTCTGTCTTCATCGGTACTTTTGCTCTCCGATTGATTAATCGATGCGAAGGAAAGCTCGCGCGCTCTCCTGCGAATCAAGTTCAGGTAAAAGAGCCGAGACCGCTCGTCAGCGATCAGTCTCTCTCTCATCGCGGTAAAAGTTCTTTTTCTTACCGCGTTGGGTCTGAGCCTCCTCATCGGCCACGGGCTGCTCCGCGGCGACTTCCGGCTCCGCTTTGGCAACCTCGGCGTTCTCGGCGGGCTCGCTGATGTCCTTCACCTCGGCAACCTCGGGGTCGTTGTTGGACTTCCGGTCCTCCCACGCCGCCAGTCCCTCCCGGCCCAGCCTCTCGGAGGTCAGTTTCTTCACCGCCTTGATCCATAATTGTTTCCTCGGCGAAATGCTCGACCTGTCACGCGATCGCGGGCGATTCGCCGGTTACACGTCGAGAAGCGATCTGGGAGAGACCGTTACCTGGCCGCGATATTTTCACAGATCGATCTGTAATATCTCCCCGAATTCGTCCGTAAAAATTGTCGTATTTCGCGGATATCGTCGTTGTTGCGCGCGCGGTGTCCGATTTCGAAAACTCGGCGGGCCGTCGGCATTGACTCCTCGTCGGAAATGCCAGAGAGTCGGGGGGAACTACGACGGAATGAGTTGAGAATACTCGGTCCCGAGGATAAGTGATGAAATAACTGACTTATTCTGTCCGCTTGCTTATTTATCCATCTACCTCTCTGGAGCTTTTCTTTGTAACGCAAGAAAAACGTAGTCTTGCCTTGTGCGAAATCAAAAGGGCGCGCGCACATCGAGCCTCCGTAAATTACCGCGAACTTTCGCATTTCCGCTGCATCAAACCAGATATGTCGCTCGTAGTTTTTCACGTATGCGCGTGCCACGCGTGCACCTTCTAAATACAACATAATAAAACGCACACATTTTCTGAAAACGCGGCTCGCTTCTTTCACAAGGGTGAAAAGCTTCAGGGGGGTCTCGGGCGAAGCGAGCGCGAATATTCTCGCGACGCTCGCTGCCCGTTGCGTTCAAAAGTCAAATCGTGAAGAAGAAGCGGAGAAAAAAACACGCGCGACCAGGTGAGACGCGGTCCCTTCGCGAAAAGGAAAAGGATAGAGAGAGAGAAAGAGAGAACGATGAAAGCGCTACTCACTCGCTGATGCTCGTGACATCGCTGTCCAGCATCATGCTCCAGGTCTGTTCTGTAATCATTATCTCCCCGATGATCCGCGGAACTGACTGACCGCTCACGTTGTGATCGTCAGTAGTAAGGCTAGTGCCTTAGCATCCGGCATTGTCAGACACCTTGAATGAAAACTGACTGCGAAGAAGCGACGATTGCTTCGCGCGGCGTACCACTTATTACGGGCGTTTCTCCCGAGGTAAGAAGAAGTTTTGCCGAGACGAGCCGAGACAACGAGAAGCGGAGATCGATAGGTCGGTCGGTCGGTCGATCAATCGCCCCGACGAGAACGATCGCGACGGTCTCTCACCCATCCCCCCATTCACCCCCCGTTAACTCCCCCCTCCCCCGCGTGGCCGATCGACGAGATTCCGGGACGACCGGCGATCTCTATCTCTTCGCGACAACCTTAGAGGCGAGATGCGAGAGGCGTCTGCTCCAAGTTTCCCTTCTTTTCCTGCCTCCTCGACGTATCGGGTCGTGACGAAAACGCCTCCGCGCCACAACGGGGACGCCTACTCGCGCCTTCGTCTTTTTTTTCTCACCCTTTTTTTCCTCTCTCTCTCTCCTTTCTTCGTCGGCTCGCTCCCGGGTGTCTTTTTCGACGGTTCTCCGCGTCGTCGCGTCGATTTCTTCATCGATATGTAAGTTGGAAAATCACCGTCGCTTCGCCCCCCCCTCCCCCTCCTATCCCATCGCCGATGTTTCCTCGCGTTTTCCATCCTCGATCGTCGATCATTATATTATTGATAGAATCTACGACGACTTTGACGTTATCATGTGGAAGCCCGTGTTTAGAAATCCCGGACGAGAGGAGGCTGACGTCGAGGTCCACGTCGAAACGTGAAACGGGTCGAAGTAATTAGAACGGGAGGAAGCATTAATCGGAGAAGGCTGACGGTTATTACTCAATTCGTTATTTTCACACTGACGCGATGATTTGGTGAACAGGAATCGGGAACGAGTCTGACTAAAAGCAACCACGAGCCGAAACGTAGACGAGAGGTAAACGTAACGTTGCGCTGAACGGTCTCAACGTGCGTGTCTCGATCTTTTCGAGATAATCTTGTTAATCGTTTTCTTTTTCTATGTAACTGATATAAATTAGGGATTCGTTGTGTTTGATATCGAGAAGCTTTCGGCGAGAGATGAAAATCTATTTTCTCCGATGAAAATTCGGCGCGAAACTTTAGCTTATTACCGTTAAATTAATTACATCTCGCGGTCTTCAACTCGAAATAACGGTCGCTGCTTTATCCCAATTTATACCGTTCTCCTCTTCGTCAGCCACCTTATATCCTCGTAAGACAGAAGCGCCGGTTCCTCCGCGGTATTTTCGTCACGACTCGACGCGTCTTCGAAGAGACGAAAGGAAAAACGAGGTCGTTCGCGATACGGAAAGGTCGGTCAAGAAAAGAAGAAACAACAGAAAGAGGGGAGAACAAAGCGAAGAAGAAGAAGAAGAGGAGGAGGAAGGAAAAATAGAAGAAGACGGTACAAGAGACACTCTTTAAGAAAAAGAAAGAGAGAGAGAGAGAGAGAGCTCGATAGCGAGTAACTTACCTTAATCGTCAGTCCTCAGTAAAGGGAACGGCTCCTTCCGGCCGCGTTCTGGCATCGAGGCCCTTCGCCCACGGGAGAACTCGAAAATCGCGCGCGCTCCTCGACGAGTCAGCCGACGAGCGGGATCTACGAGGTGTCCGCGAAGTTCAGAGTGCGCTCGTCGACGGCCGCCCATCCCTCCTCGGATCCGACGATCCGGAGGAGGGGCGGTCACACAGTCCGACGTAGTCGACACCCTAGCGGAGTAATCCACGGCGATTGTCGCCGTCGATTGAAGGCTGCCGCGTAATTAAGTCTGAAATATAATATGAATTTTTAGCGGGACATCGATTTGCCGCTCTGTTGACGCGTTGAAGAAGACTCAACGATGGGCAGCCGCGAGTTTCTCGCGCGGAGAATCGCGGTCGAAATACGACTTTCAATACGCCATACGAAAGATACGTTTCGACTTTTGCTCACTCTCGACCTGTGAGCGAAAAGATCGAGAGCGTTGTAAAATCGATGGAGAGATATCGTCGGACGAAAGAGAAGGGAGAGAAATATCTGGGCGGAAGAAAGTTTCGCCGTTGACGATAGAAATTGATAGACTGAAATCACAGCCTCCTGTCGCACTTCAACGGTCGATTTTCACGTCAGACTTAAACGCGTCCTTGTCATATCGAGCGCGTGAGATTCGCGAGAATAATTGTACCCAACGCGAGATATCGCCCTTATCGCCCTTATCGTTTACCTCAGATTTTATTCAAGCAAATTCTGCTCTTAGCAGAAAATGATAGCGAAAGTTTGAACCGTGTAGCGTAATTATTCAACTCGATCTATTTTCTCTCTCTTTCTCTCTCTCTCTCTCTCTCGAAGTAATCCTACGAATAATTTGTCGCTTTTGAGTCACAAAGAGCTCGCCTTAACAGTGAGCACAATGTCATAAGACGCTGTATTTAAGAAAATGCGCAATTTAAGCTACAAATCTGCCTAACTCACCGTTTAACCTTTGCCGACAAATGAGATTATTTACCTGACTCGATGCGTCGTGCCGCTAAAAATGAAGCACCATTCTACTCGACCGCGAAATGAAACTAGTGGCGCCACGTGGCGGAGCCATCGTAAACCCGATGCAAATCTCTTCCACTGCTCAGTCGGTGAGGTAGATTCCGGTGGTACCGCTTGAGAAGTTTGGCGGAATCGCTGGAGCTTCGCCCGCTAGAGTGCGTTGAGGCCCGCATCTTCTAGCTGAAGTTTCTCTCTCTCTCCCTCTCTCCTTGATTCATCATCGTTTCATGCTTCGGAGCGCGGACTGGCGTGTGTGTTCCTCGCACGGAGTTTCCACATGTTTTTTTTACGCACGCGAACGTCAGGGATTAGCTGACGAGCGAGGTGATCCTAGTGCGCGGTGAGCTGGAAGACGCGCACGCGGATAACGCGAACGATAACGTCCACGGGTTGAAGCGAGCGAGATGAGCAAGAAACGGAACAGGCAACCGGACGCGAACGCGGAAGTCAGCGACGCCTCCACCGAATCCTGCGAGGAGGCGAGCACAGGTTAGAAGCTTGAGTGCATCCGCACCCGAATAGACTGTTCTTTGGGCAGGCCGTGTGTCCTAAAACTACCTTGGCTTATCTGATTCTCGCGACTTCCTTGAGAATCACCGACTCCTCAAAATTATTTCTTGTACCTGTAGAATCCAAAAAAAGCAATATCAATCACTCTTGAGATTGTACTGTAACGATTATCTAGCGTACTGATAAGTGCTGATTATCCCAGCGGTAGGTGTGAAATGTCCACACATAGCCAAGGCTATCAATCTAACGAAAGTGAAGAAGAACCTAAAGAAGACTGGTGTGGACGAATGTTCCATGTGCAAGAAGCTGGAGGTGGACTTCAAGAAAGAGGATGAACAGGTAGTGTAAATTGTACGGACTACTTAGGTATACATCAGGGCAGGATCTAACGTTTCCTGGATATTTTCAGCATATCACGAGGCCTTTGTGGGTTTGTCTGCAATGTGGGGAATTAAGCTGTGATAAGGAAGAAGGCCAGCATGCTATCGGTCACTACAAGAGGCCTCACAGTGACTGTCACTGTATGGTGACAGATACTCATCATTGGAATGTTTGGTGTTATCAGTGCAATGTTGAAGTTCATCCCAGCAGCAGGTGAGTTTCTATCATCATCGGATTGGAAGGAAAGTTTGCAGTGTTTTATCAAAGTGAAATTCGAAGATAATGTTTGCGCATAGAATTTTCAACCACACACGTGCCATTTCGTTCCACCACTTTTCTTATTCCTGGTGACCACAGGAAGAAGGCCCTTTCGAGGCAGAGCAGTTGGGAGATTTGCTTCCCTCTGTTGAGTAGTCTTCACTAGGACTTAGTGACTCGTAGCAAGTGTGGACAGCCGTTAACGTCTTTGTCCCTGTGGCACAGGGCTTTTCTTTATGCCAAGGGCGCATCGAAAACCTTGATACCATACCAAACCTACCACCAGGGACAATTGTAAAATATTTAACATAGAATCTCCCCCTCAAGCGCACGAAGAGCAGAGGTCACCGCTCGGTCGACCGCATTGGAACGCATTGGAAGACAAAAGCGGCCTGAGCGCTTGCGGAACGCTCCTATATAGATGTCGTGAGCGGATTCGCTCACGGGAGGACCGCTTAAACGGCGCGCCATCTCGCAGCGTACGCCGCGAGTTACGGGGCGCGGAACCGCGCGCGGCAATTCGGCGCTCGGGGGGGCTTTGCTGCGGCGAGCTTTGCTCGATCCACAACAAACGTCAAATGGCGAAAGTTCAACTTCTTTTCCTCCATTTTCACTTTTTACGTAAACACTGAAAATTCACAAATTGCAGAGAAAGACACGTTGAAATGTTTACTTTCAGTGCTGCGTTCGAAAATCCTACTCGACGGTTAAAGTAACGTTAATCAATCAACCACGATAAAGAGATCTTGCCTCTTTTCATCCTAATTGGTCAATTAAATGCTACCCGTCGACTTCAAGGCTTGTTGAACGCGGCCTAGAATACGTACACGTGTCATATGTTTCAACCGAAACGAATTCATGTATTCGGACGCCACCTGTTGAAAAACGCTACGAACTTCGGTTCCAACTCAATATGTCAATATTTGATTCAATATATGCGTATACACAAAATCACTCATATAGTTTGTATATAATATGATAATGATTGATATATAATTATATCTTTCGCGGTTATTCATATTTTCTATTCTTCTTACAGGAAAAAGCTGCTCGAAATTGTGGAATTCATAAAAAAGTATGTCGCCATGCCACATATACCTCAGCAATCGAAGATGCCTGTGACTCAGTGCCAAAAAGAAATGATAGTCGATGTACAGAGCAAGGAAAAGCATAAAATTTTGAACAATCTTCCCAAAGTCGGGGTATGTTTATGTTTAGCATATAAATGTGTATAATAACACAAAACAAATTTTCAAATACCTCTCTAATAGTGCTTGATGTTTCCAGTTCTAACCTGTAATAATTGAAATATAACAATTGTAATTTTTTTAACTGCCAAACAGGGCTTAGCGAACCTAGGAAATACTTGTTTCTTCAATGCTGTGCTTCAGTGTCTGGCACAGACCCCTTATTTAGTAAAGGTACTGGATGATCTACGTCTACCCGGGCAGAAATTTGTCTTACCAGGTGGAAAGCACAAGCTTGTTGACAATGAGGATGAAGTGGAACTGGTATATTTACAAGATTTCAAATTGTAGTTGTCTTTCATTGTTCGAAGAAAATCATTCAGTATCATATCACTCGATGATTGTGTATATGTGAAACTATAGTTTATTTCATTTATTTTTTCAGCCTTTTCTTGGTTATATCATTATATTTATTTTGACTCTGCATGTGACTTCGCACGATGCTCATGCTTCATTTAACTTTTAGCCACCAATTGAAGGTACTTTGGAGCGATGGGGCAGTTTTACGTCGGTTCTTTGCGAGACCTTATCGAAGATGCAGAGTACCAACGGACATCAGACTTACACGCCCACGAATCTTCTTTGCAAGCTCAAGAAGAAGACTACACAGTGCGTGGACGGTGGTCAGCATGACTCGCACGAGTTTCTGCGACATTTGTTGGAAATAGTACGGAACGAGGATCTTCGAGTGAGTGAAATAACTCTCTTAATTATTGTTCTGCTTCTAATATCCTGCCCAATTTGAAATCTTCAGCCAAGCACTCTCATCTTTTAAAATAATCTGTATCTGAATCAATATCAGGTCGATCCAGCTAGAATAATTGAACATCCAACGCGCTATACCAGAGAGCTTTACTTAGAAATTAAAGTTTCATACTTGCTTCGCAGAGATATCAGAGTATAATCCTGAAAGAAGTTGGTCTAAGTGAAAAGACTAACCCAGGCGGTGTGGAGAAAGGTCTGAAGTCTCGGGTAAAATTCTACGGTTACCAGGCTAGCACGCGATTGTTGGGGCCGGAAGTGGTATTCCGGGGTGTCCTAGTATCCACCTTGGAATGCCTCGATTGCCATCACTCCTCACAACGTACCGAGCCGTTCCTGGATCTGAGTTTACCCGTCACTCCGGACAAGCCGCAGCCGCCGATCTTGAAGTAAGGAGGAGACAGTTTCTTACTTCTCAAACCAGTCCCTCTTGTATAATTATGATTGCATAATTTTATTAATTTTATCTACAAATAAATTGCAAATTGCTGTTTTTTTTATACACAGGAGGAAGAACAGCGGCTTCGAGGATACATTTGACACGATGAATACTCAGACACGCGAATGGCAAATCTCCGATACATCCCGGAAACAGCCAAAGAAGGAGAAGAAGGCAGCGAGGAAAAACCGGAAGTATAAGAGGCATGAGAATCATAATAATTCTAGCATATTAATGGAGCAGAATAATCCCGTGGAAGAAAATAATGACAGCGTTCTGAAGTCAGGTATAATCCTTTTTACCTCCGACGATACACTTTTACCGTTCCTGTGCTGCCACAGACGTGGAAAATCTGCTCATAACACTACTAGTGTTCTGGTCTTCTGTGATATCGGTGTCTCAGAAAAAGAACGCCTTGTAAATTTTTTCTGTCGTTTCATCGGTTTTTCTGGCATATCTTTTTTTTCCTACTTCGTTCTACTTTTCATTTTCCTAATATATATTTTAGAAGAGAGCGACGCTGATGTAGAGGACAACATCGAGGTGGACAACTTCCATCCGGAGGTCGGAGAATCAGGTTACAGCTCGGAGAAGGCGTCCGCCGTCGCTAGTCCAATATCTCCCGCTGATCACCTCCATCACCACTCGAACAGTGATCTCAACTGCGACGTAAACGACGTGTCTAATCTGGACGACGGTAACCTGGACAACAACCTCGACTCGGCACAAGTTAGACAACCGGCGAACATTAACGCGTTAACTAGCCCTAGTCCAACCGACGTGTCGATGACGGACTTGACTCAAATCAGGATGTCGTCCGAGAAGGCAGACAGGAACGTCGGTACCGTCAGCTCTGAGAATGAAGCGTCGGCAGCTGCACTGTCCACCTCTATGATCGTCAATTCTGACGTTACGAGCCCAGAGGCGCCCACTGCGAGCCTGAGCAGCTCCAGCGCGTCCAAAGAGAGCCCCGCTAGTCCTCTCAACCGTGATAAAGTCACGGAGAAGTTAGTCGATATTTTACATCGTTTGTTGATCCTTTTCGAATCAGAATTTTAGTGTTTCTCAATTTTGAGAATTTCAGAATCATATTAAACCTTGACGTTCAAAATGTTTGAGATTCTTCTGGATCTTTTAAGTTTGACTATAATCTTTGTGAAAAGTCTGTATTTAAGAAATATGAATGAACACTTGTACTCTTAAACATGAATGTTTCTTCAGGTTAGACGACGTCGAAGCATGGATGGAAGCTACTTTACCAAGGTGCAATAGAAGGAAATACAACGAGACTTCCAACGGGGACGATCCTGAGGAACAAGACTTGTGTAACGGGGTCGGTGATATAATGACGGGCATGTCCAGGCTGGGGATTGGAAGTGGGCATCAATCACCTGGCAGATACTCAACCAAGGAGGGAGAATGTTCCGTGGAGTCGTGTTTGAATCAATTCACCGCCCTGGAACTAATGACGGGGAGTAATAAAGTCGTGTGTGAAGCGTGTACAGCCCGCGAGAGAAAGGTATAACATATTTACTCGAGGGGAAATTGTTTCAAACCATGTTTCCATTTCATATAATGAAATTATCTTACACTATCTTTTATTTTCAGGGACAAGAAGGTCCGTCAAAAATGGTGTGCACTTCGAGTACCAAGCAGTACCTCGTCTCTCAGGTACCTCCGGTGCTGATACTGCATCTGAAGAGATTCCAAACACAGAGAGTTGGCGTCCGTAAGGTTTTCAAGCATGTATCGTTCCCGATATTGCTGGACTTGGCGCCGGTTTGTAAAGGCCATAAGAAACCTCGGCTTTACGCACTCTACGGCGTCGTCGAGCATAGCGGGAACGTCCATGGTGGCCATTATGTTGCTTACGTCAAGGTAAACTGCAAAATTGTTGTAGAATTCAGAATAATAGAGTTTAGTGGCAACATATGATTATAGCATTGTCAATGTATATCAAATACTTCCCTGTGTGTGTTCATTAATACGTTAACAGACAAGACTACCGTTACCATCGGACGATCCTCGCTGGGATTTTCTTTCCAAGGATAAAGGTGCTAAGGCAGATGACGAATCGTCGAACGGTTCTAGCTCAGAGTCTGAGGGAGAAGAAGCGTCGGCGAAAGCCACGTCCGTGGAACCACCACCCGGAAGATGGTACTACGTATCAGATTCTCGGTAAGGCTAATTAATAATATAATTTATATTGTTAGTTATTAATTGTAATTATTATGTATAGAATATTTACTACTACTACCGGTGAGACACGCATTATTGTACTGTTCTTTATCTTTCGCATCCATAAATTCACATCACTTGTTTCCGTCGCAGAGTGTCGGAAGTGGATGAAAATACGGTATTGCAGAGCCAAGCGTATCTCTTATTTTACGAGAGGATTCTTTGATTCGTCAGAAGCCTGCGCAGTGGAACAAAATCAGAAACCAAGGGAGTCGCGTTCGCATTTTTCGACCGAGCAGACAAACGGACTTGTATAATCAATTTCCTAATTCTACAATTTTTAGTATCGTACTGTGCGTTTTATCAGAGATGTACGATATATATTTAACTGGCGCGTATATAATTTAACGAATTATTTATACATTTGCAAAAAAGCTGTAACCTAATACAGGTATCGGACGTTAGATTCTCTCCTACAATCGACGATAACTTGCAGATACTATGAACAAAAAGTAATTTTTACAATCAGATATTTGAATCGATTAATTTTTGGGAATCTGTGTATTTCCAGACTTCTGGATTCTCAGATTTCTAAAAATTTGGATAACGCAAATCGGAGTTACTTATAATATTTCTTCCCTGATGGTTAGATTATATTAGTTTCAATCAGAGCATTTAAAAGCGATCGTTAGAAGCAGGACCAAATAAATAAAGAGAGTCCGAGAATTTTTCATCACAAAACACGAAAATTACTCCGGTTTATGATACGTTATTTTTACACAGTTGTAAAATGCGTGAAATTTAATTGCTCATAATTCTGTGTGTTTAAAAAATTTATATTCTTATTATTCTTTTATTACTCGTATTAGGATTATGCAAGGAGAGAACAATTTCAGAACAGAAAGTCTGGAGATGCGCGATAGTGTAATTTGTAAATCAAGATGAATCACGATATTGTTGAAACAGCATGTTAGGGATTTTTTTTTCAATAGCATACTTCGATTACGGTAAATGCTGAAATATTATATTCGACGTAATATCAGTTACCATGACAATTATTCGAACGGACACAACAATTATTTACCTAGGTAAACCACCCTTGTATTATCACTTACGCGCTGATTGTAACCACCCTTGTATTATCACTTACTTACGTGCTGATTGTAAATTTCATATTTACTGTAAACGAAACGCGTTATTGCGACGAAAAATCTCTGGTATGCGAGCTACAATAGCAATTAATGCGATTTAAGGAAAAGCCACCTCTGTTGCGTTCTTATTGCGAATAACAATGTACACGTGATTGCATTTATAATAAATTTATTGCGACGATAGGTGACTCACTAATGAAGTGACTTATCTTGCCGCTTATCCCTTTGCAAAAAAATCGGTCTCTTCTCTGATTCGACATTCATACCTGTTTGACTCGCCATTGATTTGTACTATGGCCGAAAATTTTTCTCGAGTGATTAGTGTGAGTTAGTGACCGATTAAACGGTCGAAAATTTTCTAAGCCGAACGGACCTTTACAAAGCTGCATTCCAAAACCTTACTCGACGGTAGAGTAGCAATTATTTAATCAGTCATAATAAAGAAATCTTTGCTCTTTTTGTCATGATTGGTCAATTAAATGCTATTTTATCCTTCGAATAGGATTTTAAAATGCAGCCCGGAAAAATTGAAGGGAGAGGGGATGTAAATAAAAAGTAAAAGTGATATATTTTAATATACTTATTTCTTACAAGTATAATGTGTTATAATACATGGTGCAAAAAAATATATAAAATATAAATTAGAAAAAAATTTTTAATCCTAGACGCGACTCGCGCTATGTTGCTTCTACAGGACACTTTACTCATATACTCATATAGAGTATAGGTCCTTTTTATTGACTCTTCTCTTATAAATTAAGATAGAATTGTTAGTTAGGACTAATTAATGAGGCTGGATTTCATAAGCGATCTCTCAATTTAAAGAGTCGCCCAATTAACAACTTGATAATATAATAAAAAAAAAAAACATTTATTTTGTAATATCCATTCACAATAACATTGATACAAACTCGATATATATATAATATTTCATAGATTAACATTATAAAAATAATAAAATAATATAATAGAAATAATCTTCCACAACCGAAACGGTTATCGCGCATTCCTCTTTTTAGTTTATACAGTATAAGTAATAATAAATGTTTATCTTTACCTTTGTTAGATACAACATACTTTATATAATATTCGCTTCGTAACTCGCGGATTCTCAACAATACATGGTATTGTGCTTCCGAGAAGAGATTACCATATACATGTGTACATATGCCACACATATGTATATATTAAAATCTTATATATCATTTGTTAGATAATGAATAAAAAAGTGGACTTATCTTCGAAGGAGCTAAAAGTCCTCGACTATAACCTGATATAAAATTTTGTTGTAAAATAATATATATATAATTTAATCACATGTACTAATAACAAATTAATCGTTTCTTCTTCACTTAAAGTGAAAAATATTGTGATATGTTCGCTATGCAAATAAGAACATCTGTCGTGAGAAGATTAATTTAAATCCACTGACTGACTCTCCCCTACGTTTTGGGAGCTCATTGAATTGAACTAACAATAATCGATTGATTCGCAGCTCTTACGCGCGTATGTCAAATAATCGATAGTCCAATAAGTTAAAATATCATACAACATTCTTCAATATGAGACGAGAAACAGCGATATAAGAAGTTTAAGTCTTTCAATTAGTTCTCGTACAATTTGTACGATATATACTCATCTTGTTTCGGGTTACCGAAATATTTTGTGCGTACACATATACGTATATATATTATGTACTATTTTAATACGAATTATATATATCGCCGGGCGATATACATACACATATACATATATATATATATATATATATATATATATATATATATATATATGCGTGTATATAGGCTTCCCATAAATTCACAGCCGCTAATGTGAATGATCAGCGTTCACGATATCGTCTCGAGAAATTTCCTCATTGCGCAATGAAAAGCTCGAAATTGTCTAATTACAAAAAAAAGATGTATAACTATTCCTACGATACAAATTTTAAAAAATTTCATCAAAAGCTTCGGTCAATTTGACAACCAAAGAGTGACAAATGCACAGAAAGTTTCAATGCATCTATAAAAATAGAATTTATATAAGTATCATTAAGATCGTTTTCCTTCCTCGTTGGAAAACAAGAATTGTTGAGAAAACAGCGCGAGACGATTCCGCGAGTGCCGTCGAAGAGATAGAAGTCGATCGGCTCAATGTGAGACGATAATCACCGACGCGAGTTCATTACGTTTAAGACGACGGATTAAAATACAGTTTCTCTCTCACCAGCTACATCCTGAATAACGAAACAACGAACACTCGCGCTGTAATGCCCTAGGCTGACGTGCGCTGATCGTAGACGCGCGATCATTCAACCCCCGTTAATCTTTCCCAAATAATGCGAAAATCTACGATAATATATCAAGATGTCTCTGTAGACTTTCACGTTACGGCGGGTTGTTCACCTGCGCGTTCTCCGTCCGCGAAATGCTGGCCCACGACGACTAGCAGGACGAAAACGCGTCGAATCTCTCGAATTACAAGATTCGGAAATTTCAGATGTATGTTTCTCGAAATTAAATTACTCCTTTTAACCACTCGACCGATCGGCATCCTCGATGCAATCGCGATGGCGGAGACGGTACAAGTCACTACATACTTATATATTCCGCATGAAGATCTCTCCACCGCATACAGGGTGCCCCCGCGGAAAGACTGAAGAGAGAACGGAATTAATTTTCCAATCAGACCGCTGCGAGATCGAGCGCGCGCCGACGACACCCTGGTAGATATACACATTTCTCGACACATCTACTAATTCTAGTTCTTAGGAAACATCGCCAAGATGGCGGCGCAGATCTGCTGAGGGTCGGTCTCATGCGGATGTATCGCCATAGCAGCCTGTACCTGCTCCTCGGGGAAGATGTTGGCGAGGTGGTAGTGCAGGCGACGTCGGGCGTCCTGGGCTTGTGTACCCCAAGGCACGTGTAAACTCGCGGACGGTGGTGACGGAAGTAGATTCAACTGAGGATCCGAGGTGCCCAGCCTCTGTACCCGCGATGGCGGTACCAGAGCGGCGCCGCATGGCGGCCACGCTCTGTACGAGTCCGGAGCGGAGGCGATACGCGTCACGTGCTGGTGATGATGTTGAAGACGCTCGGTATGATCCCAACTGGAAGCGAAATAGATGTCTCGATTGTTTATTTTACTGTTTGATTTCCCTTAAGAGCCGTAATAGAAACATCTTAATCGTTACATTTTTAATTTTTCAAAAGAGATTTTTGGAAAAAAGTCAAAGGAAATTATATTATATAGTTATAACTCTGTGTGTGTGTGTGTGTGTGTAATTTACGGTTAAATTATTGAACTTATAGAATTAGAGACTAGACAATTAAAACGATAGAATTCGTTCAACTGTTTATCAAATAAATTATATTGGGAGTACAAATTAATTCGGTCCGTTTTCAAAAGATGGCTCTGGCTGTTATGATTATGTTTCATAGTGACAGCTAATTTCGGTGGTTTCAGAAAGGTTAGACTTTTGTCAATAATATTCAGTTTATATCGCTTTGGGTTTCATACAAAACCCCTGTTTTTTACTGTATTGAATATGTCAAATCTGGTGTTAACTAAGCAGCATTTGCGGGAGGTTTTAGTTTTCTGCTTTAATTGGAAGAAAACTGCAGTTGAAGCGCATCGAATGCTTGTAGAAGTTTATGGTGACAATGCTCCAACTGATAAATCATGTAGGGAATGGTTTCGATGTTTCAAGAATGGTGATTTCAGCGTTGAAGACAAGCCTCGCTCTGGACAGCCAAAAAAATTCGAAAACAAAGAATTGGAGGCATTACTTGATGAAGATCCGAGATTCCATTACGGGCCATCGGTATAGGCTACAATTGATTCGTTTGAGCCGTGCATTATGAGAAGCACGGCCGGAATACGAACAAAGACATGACAAAGTTATTCTTCTGCATCATAACGCTCGGCCTCCTGTCGCAAAAATCGTAAAAAATTATTTGGAAAAGCTCAAGTGGGATATTTTACCGCACCCGCCGTATTCGCCGGACAATGCTCCTTCTGATTACTGGTTGTTCTGACGGATGCAGCACGATTTGGCAGGTCACCGGTTCATTTCTTTCGCAGAAATCGAAAATTGGCTCCTAACTTGGATCGCCTCACAAGACGAGACATTTTTTCGAGATGGAATTCGAAAATTGCCTGAGAGGTGGGAAAAAGTAGTAACCAGCGACTGACAATACTTTGATTAATGTGTTCATTCATTTTGTTCTGAAATAAATGCATTTTTGACTACAAAAAACGGATCGAACTAATTTGTACTCCCAATATTATAATTAAGGTCGAAAATAGAATCAGTATCCGACTAGTATGCAAATCAGCAAAAGTGTTCAAGCAAGTCGGACTCACCTCATAGCAGTAACTGGATACGACGACTCGTTGCTGGCGTGTCTCGTCAACGGCCGATGTTGCATACTAGAACGCGGGGAATTAATGACTGGTTGTTGCTGCTGCTGTTGTTGTGGCGGCTGGCTGGCTTGCTGCTGATGGTATCGCCTGAGCTGATAAAGGCGCGGATCGCACGCAGGATTCAGAGTCAGCTGTCGCTGCAATTTGCGATGCATATTCGCCGGTTCTGGCTCGGGATTGCTCACTCTCGACGCGGCCCAGCCTACCGCAGAGGGATAAGCTGTAATAGTATCAAATGAATAATACGTTTGACGCTTGAAAGGAAGAATAAGAAGAAAGAACAACATAAATAAAACTCCCCGATTTCCTTGAATTCTTTACGTCTCACTTCAGAGATACTATGTGAATTATTTCGTCGTTCATGTTAATATATGTGATTATTACTTTGAGGACTCGGGGTAGAAGGCATTTGTTGGCTGTACATGGCGGGACTAGTTGCGGACAAATCGGACGTAACGTTCTCCACCGATCGACTCTTCGGCACGGACGACAAAGTTTGAACGACGCTCGGCGGCACCGACGACCTAGTCTTGCAGAGCGGCGGATGCTGCGGAGAGACGGACGTTGTGGACGGCAGCGGCAGGCTTAGACTGGGCCCACGGGCTTGCAGGTGACGCTGGGCGTGTTCCACCAGTCGCTCCGTCACGGACTTGTGTGGGTGTGGTCCTCTCTCTGGATGTCGGAACTTGCACTTGTTCCCGTACGTACATTTCTACGAACCCGAGAAGCAGCACTTGATTTAATTCCAAATTTAATTTAAGAAGAAATATAATCAATAGGGGAAGGAGGATCTCTCGAAGATTTGGAAAAGTGAGTGAAAGCGAAATTCAGCGTGTTCACCTGTTATTTATCTTACAAAATTGACGCACGAATTTGACTTAGCTTAATTTGGAAAAATTAAATCTTACAACTCGGAAAAATCGAAAGCGTCGATTTCGAAAATTTGAAATTCTAACAAAAAGGGAAATTGATAAATTGCAATCGTCGGCCGAGACAATTTGAGAAATACTTGAAGCCATTATGTAAAAAAAATGTCTAAGTAGAATCGAAATCGTAAGGGAGGTTACCTTGGCGTAAGGACACGGCGGCGCCGGATCGACCTTTCTGGGCGCGATCCTGAGGAAATTCTCCAGTGTAGGACCGCTCCTGCCGAGCGGATCGTCCGGCGGCATGAATCGGTCGTTCACGAAGCTATACATCAGGATTCTTTCCTCGACGACCCTCCTGAACTCGGGGTTCTCCTGTGCCAGGTCCCGGTAGTTATCGTTGCTAACGACGATGCCGTCGACCTCCGCGGCCAGCCTAAGGATGTATCGGTCGTCGTAGCACACCATACGCTTCCCACCTACCAATCTGCGAATAACGTGTTCTCTCTCTCAGAGATGGACGGGATCTCCAACGACCTTGCGTCGCGTTGGCGCGAGTCAAAGGAAATTACATTATTATCACAATTAGAAACAATCACGTTGCAAATGATCGCGTGGCGTCAGAGTGCACTCGACAAGAAAGATTGAATTTAACTTGGTTTTTTCTTCGGAATTTTTCAACTTCGTTCGTACAAAATTAATATACTTGTCAATTTACCGTCTATTCCTACACGATTATTGCGTTTATAAATTCAATAGCGCTTTAGTCATGCATCTGTTATGTTATTCGTCTGTAAATCGGAATGATATGTTGCGAATAGTGGCGTCAAGTGATTCATATCTGTTTCTGGAAAAGGAATAGCCGAGAAGAGCGGTAGCATAAAGGAGAAAAAGAAGGAGGGAAGGAGGAGAGATCCTTGAGACGATTTAAGTTCACGCGGATAGATCAACGCGGGGCCGGTTATTCCAGCTCTGGATAATATTAGCCGGTGGCAAAGCAAGTCCAGATGTTGGGACGAGGGACATCTCTCGCCTCCTTGTCCGCCGAAATCTCGGATCTTAAATCTCCCTTTTTTTTTTATCCCACGCGTTCGTAATTTCTTGTTTACACGTATTCATAATTTAACGTTCAAACGTCTTTTATTTTTGCGCTTATACGCGACTGTATGTTTTCTTGACTACCTTCTCCTCTCCGTGTCATTACCATAACTACCTCGTATATCCGATAAACAATGTGTTGGCGATGAAACAGAAATATAGCGTCTTTAGCTTTTTTTAGTACGAGGAGACGGCCTCTTAGCATTTAGGACACGAGTGTACCGGTTTCGTGGTAGAGTCACCGATATGAAACGCAATCCACCAACCTGGAAGGCGTGAAGACCAGCAGACGGTCCCTCTCGAGCTCGCCCAAGATCTCCTGATCGGCGACGGGATTGTCGGGCCTGGAGGCCTCCTTCCGCCACTTGGGCACGAAGACGGTGATCTCCTTGTGGCCCCTGGCACGGAACCAATCCACACAGATCTTGATGCCGCGGCAAGAGAAGACCTCTTTGTTACCATGGCTCATGGCAACGTTGCTGCCGTCGATGACGACGGGCCTCAGGCCCGCCGACGAGGTCGTATTCATCGTCATCGCCGTTGTCGAGGTCAAGATCGACCCTCCGCCCTCGTCAGTGCCCATCTCGATATCCAACAGTCCATCAGCCTCCTCCGGACCATCGCTTAGTCTCGGCGAGCAGGTAGCTCCGAGTTTGATCAGCTCGGCCAGCAGCTCATTCTGACCAGGGTCCGGGCCCAGCTTCTGTAAGGCCGCTTGCACGAGCTTCTCGGTGTAGCCCAGTTTCAGCGCGAACTCCACGCGAGCGGTGTAACCTGGACGGACGAGATCTTTTCTCAGGTGATTTTGCACGGACATCTCGCTCGAGAAAATTTCACAAATATGTTCCTTTCAAATTTGGACGAGGAATCGATAAGAATCGATGAGAATTGACTGCATCTAAAAGCAGTCGATTTCCCTTCTCTACTTCGTGTAGGTACTTCGAAGACATGATTTTGAGATGGTAGAATCCAAAAAACTCAACCTGAGAATCAAAGAGGACGCGACGGTCTGTACCTGGACTCTGCGTGGGCGAAGGTCCTTGGATGGTGACGTACTCGGCGAATTCCGCCGCCAGGGTGTCGGACGCGGTGCGGGACACGTCCTGGTGCGCCACAGAGGACACCTGCGACTCCGAGCGAGGACGGGGCACCGTCGCCGTCGCGGTCGTCGCCGTCGTCGCCGCAGTCGAGTCCTCGGCCTCGTAGTCGCTGTCGTACGAGGAGTCCTCGGCGTCTGGCACGCTGCCCGCCCCCAGCACCGTGCAGTCCACGTATCTCTGTGAAATGCGAGCGTGATCAAGTTGTTCAGTCGGACGAGAGATTCTTAGCGGACAGATCGTGAGAGGAAGGCGCGAACAAACTTTCCGATCGAAATTAACACGTCTTTCCAACGGAGGCGGCAGAATTCGTCGCTACGCCACTGGACGGAGGAGAAGCGCGAAAGACTTGCAGATCTCCTTCGGGGCTGATGCCGCGGTATCAGCCTCGTACGCATCTGCAGATTTTATCTCCTGCACAGGAAGAGGGAGCGAGGCGGGCGCGCGCGCACGAAAGCGCGGCAGCCGATAAATGAGGATTTCGCCGATCTACGATTACACGCGAGGGCGGGATCGATGAGTAATAGAAACTAATGAGGCGAATAATCGGATCCGTCGGGAAGGAGGGCTTGGCGAAATTATCTTGGCCTCGGGAATACCTGACCGCGGAAGGGACGAATATCTCTTCGGCTGCCGCGAGATCTTTTCCCGCCGAAGGTACCTGCCCCCACATTATTCGTCCCTGCACGCTACACGTGCGCACATGCACGCACACGCGTCGTCATTTTTCCGGACGCATCCGCGTGGGTAGGGTACCTCCATCTCGCGTTATTGCGGCGACCGCCTTGTTATTATGCCGGTGATATATCGCCGGATGTGCCTGAATGTATATTCAGACTTTTTCCCGATACGCAATATACGCATGTGTTACCGTGTCCGTTCGAAATAGTCGAAATATTCCAGCAGTCTCAAGAAGCCGGAGAGCCGAGACGAAGGGAAAATATCAACTTTATCCGCGATATTTTTCGTCAAACCCGAGACTTTTCGTCTTTCCGCGTATTTTACTTTACAACGTCGGTCAGTCGGTCGGTCGGTGTCGACATTTTGCCGGGATATTTGGTCCTGGAGTATCGACACTCGGGAATATCGGTATCGATGTCAATACCTTCACTTTAGAGAGCTCGGCGGTGCCTAGGTGCCAATAAACGCCGAACAACGCGGAAACGAGCGATTTGCGAGTTGCTGCGGCGCGGGTAATACATGCCGACAAGCAAATAACAACCGATCCGTATTCCACTTGACGGCACTATTTCTCTCATCGTGCGCTTGCGCGTTCCGTTACTTAACCGAGTCCTCGTTACTCTTTATGTGCCGTCTAACCCGCCATTATCCATTTTTCCCAGCGCCGATTGTTTAACTTGGCTGCAACCCGATTGTACGCGCGTCCGTTTCCAGCACGGACGCCACAGAAAATACCGGGTGTGTTGGAAGAGAGGCGGATCCCCCCCTCCCCAGCCGATTAATTATCGCGAGGATCGTCTTTCGCCGAGAGAATTCAGATTTCACGCGAGATTTCCCTACAGATCCGAGAATGGCCGGTGGAATTTTGCGAGTAGCAATTGTTTATAAAATGTAAAATTAAGAAACGTTCATGTAATTGTACACGATACCAGAAATTAAATATTATATCAATTACATAAAAATGTATTAAGAATGAAAACATTGCGCAATAACAGGATAACAGAGTTGGCATTTATCGCGTGGAAAAGCCAACTTCGATCCCATCCAAAGAGACAGCTCAGCGACCACTGTCTTCTTCGAGATATCCTGTGAAATTCCCCCGACGTCAAACCTATCCGAGAATATTTCTCTTTTTAACCGATTATTACCGCCTTTTCCTGAACACACGGTATAACACACATCGCTGTTAAAAAATACTCGGCGAGAGAGCCGCGTAAGAAAATTCGCGCGCCGCGACTCGTCTCCGGCTCGAGAAATTATCGTAAATGGGGCATAGCTCTCCCAGGTTGGCGGATGTAACCATTAGCGGAGATCCAGGTGAAAGTAGAAAGACGCGAGACAGAGAGGGAGAGAGAGGAGAGAGAGAGAGAGACAGACATCACACAGCGGTCATCAGGGTCGCCTGTTCCACCAGCACAACGACGTAACGTTACAGGTGCAAAGTGACAACAAGGATTTTTGCATCACCCGTGCCTTCTCAGGATGCGGCCGAGAAATTACGTAACGCGAACGGATCTTGAAAATTCAGAGACGAGTGCCCACAGCCTTTAAGTGAAAAGTACCTGCTGTTCTTAGCTGGGAAATACACTATTTGAAAGACGCAACACTATGTTAGGAAAATATTAAAGAACTTTGTTTTGTTTCAGTTGGAAAATATTTAATATATGATAAGGCAAATTTTTTAATGAAAATGAGATATTATTTCCTCTAAATAATATTGTTTCTTTTTTTTCTAACAAACAACATAGTTTATTCCAGTGCAACGATGACATTTTCATTCAAACAAAATGATATATGATGTTGAATTATGTTGTTTATATTAAACACACTTAAGTGAAACAAGCACGTAAACTAAATTCAAAGAAGCCTTCTTCTCTTTGTATAATTAGATTGCACGAGATTGGCGAGATTTCTTTCGCGAATAAAAAACCAAGACAGAACGCGCGCGTTCTTCTGTCCGAAAGTTCGGAGATCCGGGAGCCGCTCGAAAATTGGGTATCGGCTGTCGGATTTCGAAACCAAAAGCGAGCCAGCGCGGCGACGGTGCATGCGTGCCGCGATGAATTTCTCGACAACCTTGCATCGTCGCCCACCACTCCCGGATCTAACGTAACGTATCGGGTACACGCCAAGAATTGACGACGACTACGACGACATCGCCGTGTACGCGGAGTACGCGAGCGGGACACGTGAGTGTCCCGGTGGTGTCGAGCGGTGGAAATCGGGAGCTCCGTTCCTCGATTCGATTCTACCGGACATCCTTTTCACGCGAAACATCCGGTGAAATCGACGTCTCGGGCAAACCCGATGCAATTCGTTTCTATCAAAATTTAATTACACATATTTCTCCTCGCGCGCAAATCTTTCAAGCTGCGCGATAAAAGTTTTGCGTCGCGCAAAATTCCGACGAGGTGAAATCCATTGATAGGCGGTCGAGGAATAAGATTACGCGATATCTATCGGCATTCTCAGAGCGTGCTTACCGAGGGGTCTCTCTTCTTCAATCGGTCACGGCCGAAAAACACACGCGCGTCTCGGCGTTTCTGTCGAGAAAACGAGTCCTTTCGGTTCTTTCATTTGTTACGTGCCCGTAACATTCGACAGAAAGATCGTTATCTCTAAAGATAAATCCGGTATACCGACGTTTCTCGTAAAATTTGATCGCGGTGAATTTATTCGCGCGAATACGCTCGCGTCGTCGCTCTTCAGCATTTGCGCGCGTGTTATTAAAATATTAATGAAGCGCGCCATTTCAATTTACGTTTTTGTGGTCGTGGAATTGCGTCATGGGATTTGCCGGAGAGACTCCTCTTTGGCCTTCTTCGCTGTTTCCTGTGTAGTCGTCGATGTTGAAATTCGTGAGACAGAGATAGAAGAAGAGGATCGGGAAGGTCTTTCATTCACGATTAATCGTTTACGTTTACCCACGCACCACCGGCGGTAAATAATAGGAACGTCGGGATCTCCCGACGCTAGAAAGTCCGCGAGAAGATAGATCAGCCGGAAGACGCCGATTTTCCAAAGAAAGTTCCGTTGCCGCGCACTTTCTCTCTCCCGCGCGTTCACAGGTTCTCTCGATGCAACGTTATCATTCACTTTGTGTATGGAATAACCGTTCAATATTCGAGGTGCGTTTTGCAACGTCGTTTTATAGCCCGTTCCGCGAGTGTTCCCCGTCAGCTGTGAACGCGTCGTATACCACGATCCAATGACGATTTTCGTCTCATTGTTCAAGGCAAAGAGCCCACGTGTCTCTCTTTCTCGGAGAATTCGTTCGCGTCTTATCTTCGAATATTCACCGAAACTGGTTCCGCGCTCTTTGCGTGTGGGAGACGCGTTACGGAAAAGGACGGTAAAGGACGGAAGGAGGACGCGACGGTCCGGTGATACCGGTATCGGGGACCACCTAATTTATTCCGATCTCGGCTCGCGCGTGAGTCGCTGTGACGCCAACTACAGGATGTACGCGAAGGAAGAGAGAGAGAGAGAGAGAGAGAGATATATATATATATATCTCGCACAACTTCGCACGCACACGCATGTATCATCGCTCTTGTAAATTTATTTTCGGCCCCTCGAAATCTTTCGATCACTGTTTTTTTTTTATTTTCCCTCTCGATAATTATACCTTCGCTCACCTTTCAGCGACATTCTCTCCTCTCTCGCGTGGAAAAATTAAATTAAATTCGGCCAGTGGCGTGCTAACGTTTGTCGATTAATGTCGCTCATTAATTGTGCGTATCGGTGTATGTCATCTGCTAATTAAGTCGACATGAAGAAGCACAGGCTCGGCGACTCTATTCGTATAATTAAGCGTTAGTCTTCCTTCGAATAGCCGTCGAATGATCGAGACCTATGGAGGAGACCCGGGATTCGTTAAGCGGCCGTTCGGAGAGATGTAAATTTCGGTTCGACGACACGACATCGTGAAGAATCCCGGATATCGGCATCTCGTTACCGGAATCGATCCCGCACGACTCTGACCTCGAAGTAGCGTCTTTTACCACAGGGACGGATGGTGGCTCCTCAGAGCCTGAGGTCTGATCATTTTTGGATCCACCAGACGTGGAAACAAACGTTTTCCCCGCTTACTTCGAACGAGATAATATCTCGAGTAATTCAACAGCTGTTCAAAATAAATAAAATAAAATAAATTAATCCGCCCTTTCTTTCCGTGCTTTCTCAAATTCCTCGGTTTTACAGTTATTATTTCTGGTCGACGCGAAGCAAGAAAAGGGTATCGCAGGGGTTTTAACATCAGTGCGACGTCTCAACCGGTTGCAGCTCAACCAACAAAATGTCAGACAAAATGTCAGAAACAATCATCGTTATTGTCGACTTGTTTCCTCTGCGGTCTGACCGCAACGAAAGGGGAGGAATTCCCAGGGATCGTCCCTTTGATGGCGAAGCGTTTAATTTGCTTCCTCGGGAAGTTCGCTGTAACCTCGTGGAAGTTTACGCGTGTTAATTCAGACAGATTAACAATCCGTCGAGTGGAATTATTATAACATCAACAAACAATCGTAACAATCACATTCGACGTGCTCCCAACGACGTTGCATGAATTATTTCTACACCGTGTGCCGAACGATCCTTACAAAAATATCGCATTTCGACGCATGTATGACGTCTCTGACATACTTGGACGTTCCTATTTCCCGCGCGCGTCGCGTTACGGAGCAAAATGCGTGACGGGAAACTTCTCATCAATATTATGAAGACTCGCGTAATGTTATTCTCAATTGACGTTGGAAGATGTTCCTCGATAAGAGCGTTGTTACGTCTACATAACTTTTCCAAAACGGTCAATGCAATTTCCCAAACGATAATGCGTCACGCATCAGAACGAGAAGAAACACGCAATTGGTCGCACGCGCGCGACAAACAATACGATTAATATATATAGGATTCCGGGCCATAATTATCGATTACTTCTCTCAGGTCATGAGAGACGCGACTGCTGTGGAAAAAGCTGTCTACATGGACGTAACACAGCGTGTCCGTGGCCGCACGATTGGCTAGCGTTTTCCAGCGCGCGCTCATCCTCGCGAAGGCGTGGTACGAGATTCAACCGGATTCGACACACTTCCAAGCGAGCAGGCTCGGCGGCGGGCCGAGTTTCGAGTGATTAATGCGACCCGATCGGCGGCTGTCCACTTTGCTGTGCTCTCTCGCGATTGCGTGAAAGGCCAGAACGTCAAGTATCCCAACCCGGAAGCGAGCCTTCGAGAAGGCGCGCGCGCGCCCCGCCTTCGCCGAACACGATCATATTCCGTTCAGCCGTTTGCGGCCGTTCCTCCGTCTTCGTTCCGGACAAACGAAGCCGGGATGCTGCGGGGATCGCCGAAGACCGAGAATTTTTGTCGAAAGTTTTGTCCGAAAATTTCGAGAGACGCCAATTTCTCACCGCTGATTTCTAACGTCTAAACTTCGCTTGTCCGATTGAGAGGCACCGCGTGTCGCGACGATCGAGATGATGACGCGTAAAATCAATCGACTGTTTCGAGATCTCGCGATCCAGTCCGTCCCGTCGAAATGTAGTTCGCGACAGATCGTTCATTTTTTGCCGGTGCCTTGACATTTTTATCGAGAAAAAAATTCATTTCGCATTCGCGTCGCAGAGGACAACACGGATTGGAAAAACATCCGGTGATCTCGAGTGTTGTTTTACGAAGAAACCGCTTTTTCCAATTTTCCCGCGAAAAGAATGGGAAAGAAACGTTTCGCGTTTTTCGCGAAAAGAAGCCGAAAAAGCCGCGGAAAAGTGAAAAAAAAAATCGGTTTTCTCCGAGCCTTCTCCGCTTTTAAAACCATAATCTCGACATCTTGGACGCCTCGTCGTCCAGCCGGCATAATAAAAGTTGCAACACTCTTTTTTTCGACGGGTTTCGTAACGCCTTCGGTATCCAATAAGAAAATTAGTTTTTAGTTTCAATTTTCAAGGAAGAAAAAGATTTTCCTACTCGATACGAAGTGCGTTGCGAAACTCGTCGGAAAAAAGTGCTGCAATTTTAATCGTGCCGACCGTACGCGTCGTTACGATTCACGGCTCGCAATAAGATCCATTCGTTTCGCCGTCCCGTTTTCTCACTCTATTTCGTCGTTTTAGCGAAATTCGCGCGCGCCGATTGTTTACATCGGCGGGCGAGATGACGCGGGCTCACGAGGAAAATTAACAGTCTCCCCCCCTCCCTACCGTCGTTCGCCCATTCTCCCCTAATGACGGCCGTCGTTTATCGGCGATATCGGACGGCCAATTAGCAGCCAAGTGACGATTCGATGTAAACCGGATGACAGCTAATCGGGCGGATAATTATAGTCGCGTTTAACGTCAGTCCGATTACAGCAAGTAACATCACGCCACGAGATAACACGCGCGCGCGTGTCGAAATTCGGCACATCGTATCCGGGGTACGTACGATGATGACAGCCTTTCTCGCGTGCGACTAAGTCAGTGGAGCACAACTAGGCGATTGTAATTTTCGGAAGAAAGTTTCGAGATCGAGACGTACAATGTTCTCTTCTTTCTTACGTTTCCCTGCATCTGCTATCGCCTGGAAAATCGCGAAGCGACTTCGGATTCGTCTATCGCGCGCACGGTCGACATTGTTGGTAAATAAAGCGCCGAGCGAGAACGGGTCACGGCAAGTGTCGAAAACCCGGAGCAATGCGGGGCATCCGAAAGTCTCGAGAAAGCGGAGCTCGCCGAACAGTACCGACGAATTACGACTTTCCTACGAGGTGCACGCTTTCCTCACGAAGAGGAGCTCTCCAACGAGACGCGTTTCTTCTCCGACAGCAATCCCGTCGACCTGCGTGTCAGGGCGAATCCGAGACGTCGCCGAAAAAAAAAAAAAAAGAGCGCGAGAATCGATCGACGGATAGATCCGGCTCACCTTTCCAGTGACCGTCATCTCGCTCGTGGATCACTCGGAGTGTAGATCCTTCCCACGTACAAGGATCCCTCTCTCTCTCTCTCTCTCTCGTCGAACGGGAGCGGCAGTGGCGCGGCTTCACTTTTCAACAGCCGGTCGGGCAACAACGACGACGACAACACATCCCCCGTGTATCACCATACGCGAAGCACGAACGAAGGACGACGCACGCACTGATGATCCGACGACCGCGCACCGTGTATCACCGATGTCGCGCACTCGGTGGGACTTGTCGACGCAGGCGCGGGCGACTAATCTCGGCAACGGCCGACGGGTGAATGGAGTGGTCGCGCGACTCCACCGCGCGCGCGATGTCGTGCCCTCCCTCCCTGCCGCGCTAGCCCCCCGCCGACAACACGGCCCTTCAACGCCGCGCGCAGTGCCGCCGCCTGCTCTCCTCCCTGCGCGTGACCTGTGATAGACTTCGCTCGGTTGCTCTCGTGATTGTCGCAGAGGCCACGTGACTCCGCTAGCGCCAGGAGCGTGCGCGAACGAGGGACGCGCGCGCAACGTGGCGGCGCGTAAAAATTTTCAAATTCCGAGCGATCGCGATCCTCGCACGACCTGAAGATCGAGAGATCAAAAGGTGGCGCGGTTATTCGAAATTTCGCCCGTCAGTGGGGCCCGAAAGATCCCCGCTCTCTCGTATGGATTTCAAATTGACGGGATGACAGAAGGAAGTGAGAAAACTTTGAGTTTAGGAGGAAAAAGCTAACGTTAATTCCAAAGAAAATCGAAAATTATAGGAGGTTTGAATTATGAGCGGTGGCCTGTATCGCGGACCTCCAGCAGCCAAAGTGCATCCGACTTTCCCAAGATTCGATCGTTCAGCAACCGTGCCTCGTACGTAACACTGCAACGAACGGTAGCTATCTCTCGTCGATCATGGCGCACGACGAAACGAGCCGATGTCTGCCGACAGACAACGGTCGCAAACTTTCCAGGTACACACGGCATCATGAATACCTTCGTTTTCTCTGCGGAGGCATTTTCCGAACACGAACACGCAGCATGGGAAGAATATCAACGCCTGGTATATGCATTGTTTCAAAAATCAAAACAAAATGATACACATTCTATAATTCTCAAGGCTCGGGAGGAACTTGGTTTTTTTTCAAATTCCTGCAGATTTTTTCGATTTTTTTGCGCGAAAAGTTTGAAAAACCCCAATTTCTCTAACTATAATACATTTGCAGTAATTCAAATATAATTATAATTAATTTAATTATACAATTATTGCATGCAACAGTTGTGCACTATTTCCATTCGCCATCTTTCTTCTTTCAATTTACAAACCGCACACGCACAGATACGAACGCGTCGTTTCCAATATTTCTCTATCCAGTAGGAAGGCGCGATGAGACGCTCGCGCGATGTCGAATGTACGCGCGCGCGCCCACTGCCAATCGGCTGCGCGCTCGGCACGGCCGCTCAGGAGGGAAACAGACGGCTCGCGGGGTCTTTGACCGTTTGTCGTGAAGCATCGGGCAGGTGGCAGGTCGGATCACATACACGCGTACGCGCGCCTGCACGCACGCACGCACGCAGGCACGCGCGTTGCTCGCTCCGCCGCGGCGCGCGTAGTCCATCAGTCGACACTTACGATGCCGCGCATTAATGGGCACGGTGCGTTTTTGAACGGGCAGATGAATTTTTCTTCTCACTCAAGCTGTTAATAATAACGAGTTTGATTTCGCGAAGAAACGAGAAAATCGATCAATCGTTGCTTAGGAAATTTCGTGAATGTAAGGATATCGGCATAATTGATGCACATCATTACACATAGATCTTCTCCTTCTCTTTTTTTCCTCTTTCTTTCTCTCTCTCTCTCTCTCTCCCTCTCTCCCTCCCTCTCTTCTTCGGACGACGACGCGACGACGATGTCCAACATGGAGGTAGGTAAGATGCATGACGTACCGTGGATACACACCCGGATCCGAGGTGTATCGCCTCGGGATTGGCCGCAAGGCGACAAGCACCAGTGCCGTAGCGTCACGAATTTTAATGGTGCCGATATCGATATTCGGCGTTGTGTCCGACCTGCAGAAAGGAACGTAAATGTATCTTGATCCTTCGTCAAATCTTTTAACAATCTCGCGAATAATTCCAGTGTAGTCATTGAGGCTACGGGAAATTTGCATACGGGAGTGTGCGCAATCGAGTCCGGATCTTCTTCGAACTTCGGAACGAGACATCAGCTTCTCGCGCAATAAAATAAAATGTATCGGCTCGGGTGTGTGCGCGTATTCACGCAAGTCTCCGGATCCTCGCAGTTTGCGAGCGCGAAGCGATGAATGGGTGTATCGTGAAGCAAAGAGTTTGGACATTGAACATCCGCGTATAAACGGATGCGAAGTGATACGCGAGGGGTCAGTCTCGAAAACACTCGGTAAACAAAGAAGAGAGGAATGAAGGAAAGAAAAGGGAAAAAAGTGTGTTTAATCGAGGACCGATAATTGGGTCAAGCGGCGTCGTGGCCGATCAAACGGATCCGCTTTTCTTTCACCCGGATTCTTCCTTCGCGATAAGCGATAATCGATGGCCCACATCGACCAGTCTCGCTCGCCGGCGACGCGATCGCTCGTTCTTCCTGGTGAACTCGTTTTATGCACTNTGTAACGTTCTTCTCCATTCCTCCTTCCCCCCCCCCCCTCTCTCTCTCTCTCTCTTTATCTCTGTTTCGCATGTGCGCACGTACAATGAAACGCAGCCGGACGGTGGGTATTTGCTGCGAAGTTTCATGAATGACATTCTTTCTTTCGCGTTTCCGCACCGTGCACCGGCCATCGTCCACAATGGCTATTGTCCGTCCGTCCGAGCTGTCGTGTCAAATCGACGGGAGAACCCGGGCTCTCTCAACCCCGAGATTCCGGAGCAGCGGGGAGAAATAGCGTTTTCCCGTTACTCCTTTAATTGTGCGCCGTCGAAGTGGACTCTTTTTTTTGCGCATCTTCAGCGCACAACAACGTGCAGAAGCGGAAAAAGAAAAGCGGAGTGCACTCCTCCACGGTGGAATCCATCGCGGAGATAACATCCCGTTAATTGATAACCTATTATACGGACGTCGATCGCCCATTGACCTTTGCGAGAGTCACGGGGCGAGCTGAAAGGGGGGCGCCCGCGCGGTACCCGCTGCACAACCGGATGCACTCGCGGATCAAATCGCGAGTTACTTATGAATTGGCGCAATAAAACAATGCGGAGATGGCGTGGTAGCACGAGGTTGCTTTCAACAGCGCGAAGATAAGCCGGGAGGGCTTTAGGACCCCTCGGAGGAGGGAAGGCAGGGAGGCCTATTATCTACCGGGTGGTCGCAGCGGAGCCCGTTGCATTCCTCGAGTCGCGCGCGCCGTGTTCCCGAAGAAGGGCCTTGCTCTTTTGTTCCACCGGCCCATTTCGCCCGCCTTGAGGCCTCGCCGCCGATCTCCCGCTTCCTCGTTCGTTCCGCGGACGTGCCGGCGCAGCTGCGACTTGAGATCCGTGACTTATATACCGGGTGTCCCGAAAAGGACATGGGAGTGGCGCGGGGGAGAGCCTTATTAGGGCCCTCGCGGCACTCGGCCGATCGACTCTTGCCGGAACCGGCGGCTCTTGAAAAAGGACTCGAGGCACGAATCACCGGATCCTGCGAGATCCCACCGCCGTGACATCGGTAAGTCGACGCTTTGTCGACGCACATTTTATCCTACTGTGCCTTCATCAAGCGTAAAATACAGTATCTGGATACGTTTGCGTATACTCGACAGCACTGTTACGCTTCAACTGCACTTTTATCACGCTCGCGACAAGACAAACGCTTTAGAGAGAGAGAGAGACTGAAACGAACGGATCTAATTGCACGCGTAGCCACACGCACGCGCTCGCGAGGTACGCGTGATCCCGGATACGAGGGGGAGGTGGGAGCAGGAGAGGGAGGAGGGGGAGGAGGAGACTCGTTCGACTCACGTTACGCGCGTGTACGTGTATTCACACGTGTTGCCGGGGCGGCATGAAGTATCGGTTTGGCCCACGCGTGACCGTCCGCACGATAATGAAAGTAATCGCCGAGGGAAGATCGGTAAACGGCGCCGGGGACAGACGCACGCGTCGTCGAATAAAACCATCTAAATGTCAACCGATTCATTCGCGCGATCGCTCAAATCTGTATCCGATCCGCGTGATCGTTGCCGTAGTTAATGTCGGGCAATTGAGACGCGAGAAAGAGGTAGCGTCTCGATTAATCGGACACGTGGGGGAAATAAAGAGAGAGAGACGTCGTATCGACGCCGGGCTGACCTCTTCGAAAATTAATTGACCGATCCCCTCCCGATTAGATATTACGCGAATTAACAAGCACCGTACAAATTGATCGAAATGATACACCGCGAACCGAGCGCTCGAGTGGCCGACGGTAATTAATTGCGAGCTCGTGTGCAATTTACGTTGTGTCACCGGCGGAACCTCACGGATCCGATCGACTCGCGGGAATTCCCCGGAGGAGGTCACGGGGTTAAAGCACGCGTGCTGGCCGCTCGGCCACGAAAAAACGTGACGGCGGAGGGTCCGCCCGATCTCTCGTGAGAGGCCCGAAAACCGTGATTCGTGACCGAGTCCTCCCTCCAGCCCCTGTCTCCCCTGTGTCTCGTCCTTCGAGACTTTGCTGCACCGGCAGATCCCGGCGAGATAATCACGCGATTCCGGATCTCGGATATCTCACGGATCGCGCGGATCCGTCGTCTGTTCTCCTCGCTCGAACTTGGCGGATCGACCTTATAATACGATTCGACGCTGTTCCTTTTTCCTCCCTCTCTCTCTCTCTCTCCCCCTCCAGATACACATCCGTGAACAACGATAATTTCCTCGAAATTAATAACACCGGCACGTCTCTCGCACCTTCCATTTCGGGCGCGTTCGCCCGACACTTTTTATTTCGTCCGCGAGCGCGCCGTGTTTCCGTTCTCCTGAACTGGTTTAATCTCGAGCTGTGCGGTGCATCGTGCTGGTGCAACGAGAGGAGCGCGCGAGGGCGCGATTACCGTGGGCGTATCCGCGAAGTTAACGCGGTGTCCGGCGATCCGGCTACTTGAGTAGCGGCTCCGCGAGCCGGGGAACAGGTAGAGCCGGGAGAGCGCGGCCGCTAAACCGCATCTACGCGAACGAGAACCGAAACACCGACCGACTGACGTCGTAATGACCGCGCCTCTCGTTTCGTTGATTTCTTTCTATAAAAAGAAGAACCCACGCTGAGAATATTTGTATTCGTTAATGACCTGTCGTTAGCGTCGACTGATAAAATCGTTAATCTTCTCTCCTTCTTCGCGCTTATTATTTTGGAATATTTTGGACATCTTGAATTTGCGGGAACTTGTATTAATGAGCTACTCTCTTTTCGAACAATGTATACGCATTTTTAAAAGGGAAAGAAAGATTTCCCAGCATCGGCGAACAATCGTAGTCGGTAAATGTAATTTATCGCGTCGTGGACCCGCATGAATTTAGTTTATTATTATATAACCGTCGTCAGTATTGTTCGAATTTATATAACAATAAATATGCGATCGGTAATATCGCAAGTTCCGCATGTGCACCGAGAGGTTAAGAAACGCGTTCCTTACTACCGCGTAATATACGATTCAGGAAAGTTTGACACGGATGTGTGCGGCGTTTGACACGAATGCAACGAGTGCAGCGCGGCTACATTCTTGTCGTTCGCGACCCAATTATCGTCGCGACGCTCGCGTTCGCGCGCGACTCGAGGCGAGGAGGGCAATGAGAGCGTGAACACCGAGCTTGAACCAGTTCCGAAGCTGGGAAAAATCTCTCGATGAGGCGTTAACGTTCGCAGATAAGGCGTGATAACGCGGCACGAGACACGCATTTTCGGCCGACTCAACCCGTTATCTCGGTAACGGGCGTGAGTGCGAACAAGACGAGCCCTTTTCTCGTAATCACCGTCCAATCAAAAATAGCAACGCGAGACCGAGAGAAAGAAAGAGAGAGAGAGAATGCGCGAGTTGGCACGGACACGATAAATTATTGAGCAGACGAACTTCGAACTTTCCCGCGAGGGAAATCGACGCGCGTCGAGTTTCACCTCGCGACATCCGACGAGAATATACGTCGGGACAACGACGAAACGCCGAAACTTTCACGTTTCTGTTGATTGATGATCGAGCGTGCGCGAGATAAGAGAGACGGGATGCGAAAAGGATACAAGCTTGCCTTATTGAACCTCTCTGAGTCCAACAAGTATGCGAAAACGACTGCTTCGTCGTCGTCAACATTTAACAACGCTCGATGTCGTTACCACCGTCGGCGCGTTTCGAGGAAATCCAAGTAGTATCCGCGGATCATACGTTTCCTCACGACATTCCTTTCATCCCTTCCCACCCGCGAGAACGATGACGTCACGTGTCAAAGGGCTCATCAAGACGGCTCCATGCACGCTATTCTATCTAGTTCGAGGTCGCGCTGAGATCAATCGGACCGATCGGTCGATCTTACACGCTCGATCGACGATGTAATTTCTCCGCGAGGAGTGGTTGCCCTTACGTGTGTGCATTCTCGATGACGCCACGGCCGGAAATGAGAAACGATGACGAAATGCCAGGAACAAGATGACGAATGATGGGGAAAGGAAGGAGCGCGATCAACTCGCCGGCGGGACTCATTTTTCTCAAAGTTCTTCTAAACGCGAGACAACGTGTGATAAAAACGTTGATTCTTTACGCGATATCTGCGAATTTCTCTGATCGTGCGGAACGTACAGCCCGCTCGACCGGCGTTTCAGACACTCGCTGAGTAACGTCGCTAATCGCGAGATCCCGACGGAATTTATGCAATTCGTAGAAAGTCGGCACGAATCACTCGATGCGGCCACGCGCGACAAAGCTCGCGAGAGTGCGTGCACACCCGTGCCCATTGAGAAATTCGAAAGTCCCCGATTAGCGACGCGGAAAGGTGCGGGTGTGGAGGACGGGAGTTATCGGGGAGCTAGCAGGTCGATCTATAAATAACGCTCGCGATACGCGTTATCGCTGACGCACATTTAGGGACAGGCGATAATCAGCGCCGGCTCGTCGCGACCAGGATACGGCCAGTCGAAGGTACGACGCGTTTCTCGGCTTTCCACCACGCGAGAAAGACGCTTTTCCACACGTAGGACATTCGTAGACCCGCTAATCGTTGAGGCTCGCATTGACTTCGTTTACACGACAATGTTAATCCGTGGTAGTAACAATCTTAGCGAGCTCTTACATTTAATATTGCAATATATTTGTTGATCTAAAGGAATATATACCAATCGGACGCAAACTACGGTTGTTACTATAAACCGGATTAATGTTGTGCCGTGTAAACTATTAATTTTCACGCGTGTCGTATCCTTGACGTGAAAATACGAACAGAATCTTCTCTTTCTCTCCCCGAGCAGAGATGTAACGAACGAAAGTTAATCCCGCGTTTTCTGTGCGACAGGATCGCCGACGAGACAGCGTGTCGCGTGTGTATGTATGTGCGTGCGTACGAAAATGTATGCATTAATCCTATAATTCACTGACAAACGGTACGAGCGAAACGATACAGCCCTGCGCGCGAGCATCTGGGCGCATCGAGTGCATCGAATCGCGTCCCGGCTCTCGGCCGCGAGAGGCCATAATTGATCGCCGCAGTAATTACCGGACCCATCGGCTCGCTACGAGACGCATTATAAACGAGCGCCGCTCACGAGAGCCGTCAAAATAATCGCCAAGTCGATGACTTACGATCGACTTCTTATGTTTCTCTTCCTCCTTCTTTTTCTTCGTCGCGCGGACGCCAGGTGCATTCAATTGCACCTCCACGCTGCGGTATTCTTCGTTTCGGTTCGATCTCTCTTTCTCTCTCGCGAGAAAAAAATTCCAATTCTACATATAATTTTGCACGAGAAAAAAAATAGTCTTAAATTAAGAATAGATATTTTTGAATACAAGCGAGGATGTTACAACTTTAGATTTTTAGTCTTGAATTGAGCTCAAGTAACACTCGCGTGAAAATCTTATACGTACGCTTCATACGTTTCGATCTTTGAAACTACGTAACCGTCAACTAGCTCGAGATTTCAAACATCCTTGAAACATCTCTGAAGGTGCACTCAAAACCCCGAATCCTTACGAATTTTCTGCGATCTAATCGTTTGCAGATTTGCAGTTTCGGACCGTTGGGTCCCTGCGACGTATCTCGCTACGCAAAGTTCCCGGAATTCGCCGGATTTTCAGAATGCGAGAAACAGGTTGCCGCGTGAATATTTTTAATTAAAAGGGAGGTAGGGGACGGCAGCAGGCACGACGGAGAACCGGCCTAATGCCACATGGAGCGTGGAATTCCTCGGCTATTTACTTCAATCGAACGCGCGTTCAAACGACAAGCCCACGTGACCGCCATTGATCTATCGTCGTGCGCCGACCTTACTACCATTTCCTATCGAAACTTTTGCAACTTCAGCCCGTCGAATCACGCAACATGCGTGGAAATTTCAGACAAGCAATGATCCGTGTTTTAGATTACGTTCCAATCTGTAAACAACCTGTCTCTCTCGCGTGTCATCGCGAATACGGGAGTAGATTCGACAAAATCTCGAGAGCTACCCGGACACCCGAGGCGATTCTTCTTCTAACTCCAAAAATCTAGAAGCAAAAAACGCGAAAGCAAACGAAACAGAAAACGTCAGCCGCATCTACTACGGACGGCCGTGCTTGTCGCCAGGCGGAAGAGAAGAAGGAGAGAAGAAAGATCGCTCGCGGTCGAGCGGCGCGGCAAACGAGGAGGAAAAAGGGAGCACAGGTAACATCATCGCGAACTCGGCTCACCTGGACTCTGACAGCGATCTCGCACATCGTATCTGCTGGCTGGCTGCCCCCTCTTCCCCCGTCGGCGGAAAGGATCCGCAACGGCACAAGCAACGGCTCACTCGCATTCGAGCCGCGCGGCGAATAGCACCGAAGCAGCGGCGAAGCCTCGGTCGAAGCGCGCACCTCACCGGGCCGGTTCGACGACGGCAGCAGCAACTTCACGCCGAAAAGCTGACCGATCCGCTCGGCGGCGCGGCCGCGAAGCGGCTCGACGTGCCGGTGCGCGACGCGAATGTGGCACGTGGCAGCGGACGGCAGAGCGTCGTCGTCGTCGTCCATCGTCGCGACATCGCACGCGGGGGAGACGTACGATCCCCTCGCGACACGCGCATGAGCCGCGGGTGCGGCACTGCGTGATCGAGCGATGAGATGGATCGCCCGAGCTGTGGCGGCGCCTTTCCCCTCCTATCGCGGGAGAAGCACTTGGTGCGAAGGAGAGAAACGTCAGTGACGCTTCGCTCCGCTTCTTGTTATCGATTAATTATACAGCGGCCCACGGCAGATCCCGCCGGCCGTTGTTAACGTGCCCGTTGAATCCGGCCGTTAACTACAGGCTGGCGCGTGAGAGGGTGTGGTTCTTCTCTGATTTTTCCTTACTTTCCGAAAAATTACCTTTGTTGTTTCACCACGCTGACGCTCTCGGCTCTTATCGCGAGTCAATCAACTCTTGTAACGACAACATCAAACTGATTGTTTGTCACGCGTTATCCGGTAATAACAGGGCGTGCGCAACCGTAGCGAATGTACACAATGTTCGAAGATTTTTTCCTTCCGAAAATGGAGCGTGCGCTGCGAACACACGGCTTGTAGAGACATCTAGCGGATAAGAGCCGAGTGAATGAGTTGGAGTAATACTGTTCGTGTGTATCGACGTAGCAGTTGATAACTGGTCGAAAGGTAACTTATCGGCGCGGGGAAGATTCTTTTGATCTCTCATCGATTATTTTTTCCATCTACTTTTCAATTCTTATTGGTTTTTATACTTAATCCTTTACAAGGCCATGGAATTGAGAGTAGTTTGAAGAGAAAGGTTTACACAAATTGTTGTAGCTGTCTTAAAAATCATTTTCTCGTTTTTCCCGTATCTCTTGGAATTGGGAATATATTCAATTAAACAACCACCATCTTACAAACTATTCAACAACAAAACAATACACCAATGTCCCATAAAGAATCGAATATACTAGCAATGACAATAGGAAGTAAAAAATATGCGATACAAAAAAATTACTTAACCTACTATCACCGTGGATTACTGACAAATAATGCAAGCAAAAACGCTTAGTGCACTCTTTTCCCGTAGTCTTATTTATATATGTCGTTTAAGAGTAGTTAGAAATAGAAAAATGCCGAACAACTTAAATCTCTTTAAGAAGAAAGTGGCTACCTTGCATACAATTTACGATGGAGGAACCCAACCTCCGAACGCCCTCTCAAGTTCTTTAGCCACTGCGATGCATAGGTGATCGTTGTAGGGAGCAGCTATCACCTTGAATCAGGGAGAAATATAAATCGTATAAATATTTCAAAGATATCAACTAAAATCATTTTCCAACGGCGATATGCAAGCTCTGATATCTTACCTGAATACCAACCGGTAAGCCGTGTTCGTCCAAGCCCATTGGTACTTGACAAACTGGGAATCGCAGGGCATTGAACAGACAGAAGTAACCGAAGTTAAAGGGACGTAAAAAACTGGAATAATGATAAACAGCTGGGAAAGGGCCCGAAGGATAAAACAGCACGCCATCGTCACCGAGTTTGTCCTGCGGATAAATTGCTAGGTGAAAAATCTGTATAACCGATATTATATACTTTTATTTATTATATATTTGATCTTTTTTTCATTTTCTACTATAATTACCGCTAGGAATTCCTTCGTCTTCTTAGTGACATCTTCCGCCCATTTTGCGTTGGGCTTCGGTAGAAAGTCCTCATCCATCATCTTAACAATGGCGGCAAATGTTATTTCTGAAGATCCAGTGATGTAGTTGTAAAGCTCTCTTTTCGCGCTGGTGACGTACTACAAAGTGAATTTTTATGAATGTAGAAATAAAATATGTGAGTTAAAAAAAGGGCACTAGTTTTGTATCAAGGTATAAAGTGTGAATACTACTAATTAATATTAAGAATATGTTGTCCTAAGATACATACAAAATGTAAAATGTGTCGTTCAAGTTTAATCCTTACCTCTCGGCCTGTTATTTCCAGCTTGAAGTTGAAGCCTTCACGGTTCATCCAGTGCTTCCACAGTAAGATGCTGTACTCAGAGCCTGGTATTTCGATCTGTAATATACAATCTATGTTTTCTTACATGTGTAAATTTTGTAGGAAGATTACTTTTTTTATCAATCAGACATGAAAGCAGTTTAGCTATCAAAAATAGTGAGAAAAGTGAGTCGCTCCCATACTTTATCGATCTAAGAAATGTACAAAAGTAACAGCGTAGAATACTACCATTGTTGCAGAACCTGTAAGTTCCTTGAAATGTTCCACCGCCTTCCTTAACGTCGCTCGCATCGCTTTGTTTACTTTGCTCGCCCTCAAGTCGCCGGAGTTTTCTTGATAAAACACCTTCAAGTCCTTCAAATTTACCGGATCGTCTAGTTTTAACATAGATATTTTAGCACCGATTAGCACTTTTAAAAGTGGCGTCAGATCTTCAGCTTTTTTACAGAGTGGCCCAGCTACCACCATACTGTCTGGATAATCTTTCTTTCGCAATCCGATTCCAGCTACTGGAGTTAATCCTGTTAAAATTGACAGTCAAATACTTATTAATGATCAATTTCAGGGTCCTATTAAATATCATTGTGCCGGAACAGCAAAATCTATAAACAGTGTCTTTAATAATACTAACTTTCGCTGGGTTTATGACCAAACAATCCATTATAGAATGCAGGTATTCTAGTGGAACCTCCTATGTCACTGGCAATGGAGATTGCAGCACCACACGCGGCAATTATGGCGCCTTCCCCCCCACTGCTGCCTCCCACAGTCCTAGTCGTGTTATAAGGATTATTTGTTTGTCCATATACTTTATTTCTCGATTCGACCCACAAATTCAGCTCTGGGACATTGGTTTTCGCAATTAGAATCCCACCGGCATCCTTTAAGTAACCTACTACTGTGGCGTCCTTTTCTGAACGAATGTTACGGCGACGGATTATACCCATGCTGTGGATCATTCCTATTGAAACAATTATCAATGATCATTAATTAATTGATTCTATTATTGATTCAGTAAAATTATATAAAATAACTTTTTACTGTGTGTGTTTCCTTCTGTAAATTTTTAAATAAATCTTGAAGGCTTGGCTTTCTCGGGTAGCCGTATTAGTTTTGTGACGTCATATGTGAGAAATGACATGTAAAAAGTTTTTTCTTCTTCAACATATAGCAACTTCAGTTTTTAGTTTTTCTCGAAGGACATAAAAGTTTTATAATTTTGAAATTTGTAAAATGTGCAGAAATCTGAGATATCTAGCCGATACGTCACGTAGAATCATAAAACAATTCTTGAAATAACGGATCATTTTTCAGCCTTACTCGGGCGGCCGTGACAGCTGAGATGGCTGAAAAATGATCTGTTATTTCAAGAATTATTTTGCGATTTTACGTATCGGCTATATATCTCAGTTTTCTACACATTACAAGTTTCATGGTTAGGAAATTATTATGTATCAGAGAAAACTAAAAAATAAGATTGCTACATGTTGCAAAAACTTATTACATATTGCATACACTTTTGCATATTACTTATTACATACATATTTCTCATCTATGACATTAAACCAATACTATTCGAGCTATTCAAGAGAATCCTAATCTTTTAAAATATTCTTAAAAATTTTGAAACAGGAGAAAAATTTATTATACTACTGTGTCTATCATTTCACTTACCTTTAGCCTCATTGCTCTCCTTGGTGGTAAAGGGAACCCCCAGATATGGCTGTTTTATCTTTATCATTTCTATATTTATACCATTTTCTATCATAGCGTCCACTACTTTGGCTTCTTCGATCGCATCTAAATATCTTTCTTCTACAACAGCATTGATCATACCATTTACTTCTTTGCATCTCTTGATGTAAGCTTTCACAACACATTCCGATGTAATTTGCCTAGTCCTGATATAAGATAAGTAAATATTAGGGACTAAATATGTCTATATTAAGAAATTAGTAAAAATAAACTGACCTAATTTTTTCTGCCAAGGAAACTGCACTTTCTAACAACAAAGGATCTTTCACTGATGGCACTTTCTTGGCTTTTTTATCATAATAGATGCCAAAGACAAAGTCTATGATGTAATCCAAGAAGTAGTGCAATTGTATAATCCAATATTTCAAGATACTAAAGCACACCTTCTTGGTATATTTCACTATATTTTTAGATTGTGAAGCATCCTATATATCATATTCAAACGTTAACATTTGTCATAATTCTTTACTTTAAATTTGAGAAATAATAATAAAAGAATAATCACAAACTTCTTAGAATTATAGGTATATCTAATATTTTTGTCATAAATAAAAATTTTATTCAACATGTATATTAATATCTATCATATATATATATAACATTGAAACCTATGAGAACCAAAATTTGTATATTATAATTACTTAATTTGATTATGAAAGAATCTTTAACTATCTACAGTAATGTTTTTTAAGTAATTATAATATATAAATTTTGGTTCTCATAGGTTTCAATGTTTCTTGTGTGATTCAATTATAAATCTTAAAAAGAATCATTAACACTTTAATAGCCGCATGTCTACGCAGTCAAACGTCACCAGGAGCCAGCAATATTTTCTTCAGCGGTAGCATCACACACATATTGTGTGAGCAGACAATAACAGTTGTTCCAGCTATCACACACATGTTGTGTGAGCGGCCATTAAAGTGTTAATAAAGTCATATCACATTTTTGGAGTCATTGTGACGACATAAAAACTTAACATTTACCTGTTTTTTTAAAGAAGTGCACATAATTGTCAGGAACTGGAAATCTGGTTAAATCGAAAATTCTTAAAAAATATCAATGATGTTAGTCTAAAGAAACATAGAATTGACTATGTTTATGCACATTATCAATCATAATATAAAATTTCTTCTTTTTTTGTATAAATATATATTTACAACTTCCGTTTTCTTCTTTAATACTCTCCTTTTTCTAATATTCTACTTTAATTTATGGATATGAATATGATTTTCCAAAACTGAAGAATCTTGGTTATATCCTGATAATCAATCTAATCTAATTAACAAAGTAATTAACAAAGTAAAATTTAATATTATACTGTTGATGCAGGCAGAATAAGGTACGTAATTTCATCGATATTTATGCTGATGTAGCTAAACTAAATAATCACCCAGAATAGAATTTAAAATAATTTTCACGAGAATCAAATAAAAAAAAAATGCATATTCATGATACACGATAATTAATTTAGAGGACAACTTAAAGAAATCGTCGGAATCATTGATTCTGCAAAATGTATAGTTAAAAATTAAAATGCTACTGAAAGAGCTAAACGATCGAAGTCTAATAATCGATTATAGATTATATCAATTTTTGATAATTAATTATATCGTAACAAGCACCAGAAATAATTAATTTAATAAATTTGTTCGTAACTAATCTAATATGTACTAACCTGTTATCGATGATATCCAATGACTTACAAGTTTTACTAATGAAGTAGTACAACTCTACAAATTGAAATAAACCTACTATTTCAAAAATTAATTTTTTTGAGTTTTACGTGTACACTTGTTGGTAGCGACTCGTAGCGGAGATTTCAGACTTTCACTTTGATGTATTAGCTGGTCTGTCCACAAGCACGATACATTTTTTATTAGTTACAAAGTTTTCTGCTACGATCGTTTCTACTGACAAGTGAAAGTCGTAGTACGACTCAACGGGAGGTCAGACGGCACTTGATTTTCTAGTAAGTTTTCAGGGCATCGATTACGTAACTTTTCTCAAGGCGCAAATGTGAAAAGTGAAAATTCCAAATGTGTATTCAAACAAGAAAATGTACTCTTTTCACGAATTCTCATTAGAGAAGATTCATGATCAATCTTCAAAGGTTCATGGATGTTCTCCTCTGGCAGAAGAATGTCTATTCGCAATTGACTCGATGACGAATAAAACTTTTTTACTCCTCACTGGATCTATAATAATAATTGTGTAATAATTTTTCATTTTAGACTTATGATAAGTGTAAGATTAAATTTTCATTATCATACTGATTAGATCGAATTCTTCATTGTTTTCATCATTCGGACCGGACGATGACATCATTCAATTGCTCCGCGGCTGTGCCTGTGTGCGAGTGGTCGGTTCTTTTCAACTGAACTGGCTGCACTAGTTCAAGAAATTTACATATCATAGAAACGTATGAAGCGTACGAACAACATTCTCAGTGTACGTAAATTTCTCGAATTGGTGCAGCCAGTTCAGCTAAAAAGAACAGACCAGTGATAAGGCTCATCACACACAGAAATGAATATCAAAGCGTGGAGTGAGGTCATCAGCGAGTTGTCATTCGTGTAATTAAGATATTGCATCTCAAAGAATAGGGAGCTCTTAGAAAAAGAAGAAAGAGGCGTGACGACGATTAGCGAATTTTTCGCGATCATTAGCGATCACGAGGGAAGTTATCTTAATTTAGACTTGACGACACAAAGTATCGTCAATTATTTTGTAAAAGGTTTTTGGGAAAGGAAAAAGTATCAAGGACAGCGAATTGATTCCGGGTTCTTGTTACCACATCTTCAAAAAAGAAGACATCCGGAACAAAAGAAGATCCGGTTAGTCACTGTAAAAAAAAGTTATATCGAACGAAACAATGTATATATATATAATTACAGTATGTGATGAGATGCAATAAATCAATTTCAGTTACACCGTCTCGATACATTAAAAATGATATAAAATATTTGATACTGATAGAAAAAAAACCTATTAACAGAAAGAAACAACGCGTAACGAGGGGAAGAAGATTAGTAAATAAAGGCAACCAGATCTACGCTAAAGATGTTCGCCAGTGGGCCAAATTATACAAAACTCAAGACACACTTACGTCTGGCGATTAATCGGTTGAAGCTGCTAGAAAAGAAGAAAACGGAGTTAGCGCAGAAAGCCCGACGTGAGATTGCAGACTTCATTGCTGCTGGCAAATCAGAACGTGCTAAGATCCGAGTTGAGCATATCATCCGCGAGGACTACATGGTCGAAGCAATGGAGCTGCTGGAGATGTACTGTGACTTGTTGCTGGCGCGCTTCGGCCTCATCCAACAGATGAAGTCTGTATCCCAGTTGTGTATCTATGAAATTGAATTCTCCTTGTATAATTGATAGTTAAAGAGTTTGTCTTCAAATTGTCTTAAGTCTATGTTACTTGCTTTCAGAAACCTCGATGAAGGCCTAGCAGAAGCTATATCCACCATTCTGTGGGTAGCACCTCGTATCCAGACAGATGTCCAAGAAGTCAAGGTAATAGCAGACATCTTGACATCGAAGTACGGCAGACAATATACAGAAGCATGCCGAGAAGAGGCAATACAGACCATATCCGAGAAGCTGAAGCACAAGATGAGTGTGCAATCACCATCAAAGCTGCTTGTAGAGAAGTATTTGATAGAGATCGCTAAGAATTACAACGTCGAATATGAACCAGATCCACAGGTGATGGCGGAAGCTCAGGATGCAATGTTGATAGACATAGGAGCCAATGGAGGAGAATCGAGGAACAATCTGGATATGGCCAGTGGAGGCGGAATGCCACATCCAGCTGGCTTCATTGGCTTCCCACAGGCGCCTCTGTTACCTGATCCTGGATTCAGCACTAGTGGGGTAATTTGCATCACTTCTTACTTTATTTTAAAGTCGTGTATATTAAGAGGATTTAGAACACAGTATAAGTAGTACATAAATTAATACATAACATCAAATAGAAATTTCTCCTAGTATACAATTTTAATAAAAAAAAAAAAATACACAGAAAATGTGAAATTTTGGTCTTAGCAATCATAGACATTCGATCCACAAAATTTTGCAGAGAATTTGTTAATTGTTTTGAGTCCCATGCAATTAAAGATATTGTAATGTCAAAGGATTCCGAGAAAGATGGTTTATCCATTGGATTCGTATCTCCACCTATGGAAAAGGATCAAAATACTATGTTTAATCCCACTGCATTCTCATATAACATACCCTTGGACAATGCCAATTCAAATAAACCAGTGAGTAACATACATTTACCAATAATAATAAAGTTAATAATGATATATCTAGAAAGAAATATTTCCTTGTTTGTAGCAACGATGAAATAGAAAAAAATCACTTGTCTACTTATATAATATCTTTGAAAATTTGTTAATCAGGAAGAAGATTTACCACCACCCTACAGGCCTGACTTTCCACCTGACTTGAACAAACAGGTAAGTTCGTACAATATCAATATCTTCATTGTCGCTTTAATTTTTACAAAACTGCTATTACAAGATTAATGGAATGTTTGTTTATGATGAGAATGCTGCAAAATTCTATCAGCATGTTAATCGTATATAATTTTTGTTTTATTCTACAGTCCGATGAGAAACCGAAACCCCAGCCGAGGTCCAAAATACCCATGAATAACTTCCAGCTTCCGGATCTGCCGGCGGTACCGACGGAAAATGAGACGCCTACAAATCCGCCCGAGAACGACGATATTGATTTCGATGACTTGATGAAGCGATTCGAGGACTTGAAAAAGAGGAAGTAACATCCGATGACGTGTGCGAGAACGATGTCCGAAACGTTATTTCCAGTTTTATTTTACCGTCGCAAGACGAGAACGATATTGTATTTAGTAATGCCTTCGGCAAATAGGGAGAATCTAAAATCTAAGATAAAGTGATATATGCTTGTGATGCTTGCACTTTCGGCGATAAGATATTTCGCAGAGCGATGAAAAAATGCTTTTTGCCTAGCTAAAACTGTACATTTCCAAGAGACAGTTTCATCGATCTCTGTTGTAAATACACATCGTCGAAAAACACAAACAATAGATTAAAGAATTTAAGTTGTTTGATCTAAAAGAAAAACAATACATAACTTTAATATGTAATTCGATTTTTAAGTTTTCCGATATTTGAGTATAAATGATCGAAAAACAAAAATAACAGGTATGTTCTATTTGTTCTATTTGTGCAAGTATTATAAATTGTTATAATATTAATGTGTGTATAGTGTTAACTTGTTATTTACCATTATGGAATCATTATATGCTCAAAACAACGCCTTGTAAGTCATACATGATATTTTTTTCAGGTTACATTTTTATTAGAGGATTAACTTCTTGTCCTTTTTCCGTGGAAATGATTAGCTGATCGATTATTATGACGTCTACACGGTGCAATTAATTGTTCCAATCTTCGCATCTCTAAAAAAAAAAAGAGAATCACGTTAACTGTTAGTATTCATTTGAATTATAATCACTTTTCGTAAAACGTACTTCTTTTCCTTTTTCGGCCAAGCAAGACAAGAGATTTTGCGAAAAGTAACACTTGTCCTGCCTCATGTCTGCACTGAGGAAGTGAAAACACTCTATGATGGCTTCCTCCATAAAATCTTGCAGTTCTGGATTCTGTATGTTGTGTGTCATCAGATTTATGATCAATTCCTGCTGGGGGAATCCTCTGTGATCCACCTGTTAGAATTAGAATTATAGAGAGACCGACTGGCAAGGCACTTTTCTTCAAGTATCGAAACAGCCGTCCACTTACCGCGTTCAATTCGTTGAAGAAACACTGAGTGACGCACTACGCACAGTAATTCATATGACACAGTATCAATTATATACATTAATTACTAATATATCTATTTTTCTATAATGTGTGTTTATCTCGGAAATATTTATTATCATTTCGTTAAATTTCTCTACCGATACTTCGTGCATTCCTTAAAGTCCGGGGATAATATATGTATTATATGATTTATGTATTTATACAGGTGCACTTTTATTAGTATCTTACAGCTCGTTTTTGGTCCTTGTGAGTGTTCCCGAAGTTACCGTTCATTTGATCATAACTTGAACCATCTCTGACATTTCCACCAGGATATCCTCCGCTAGGATATCCTCTGCCAGGATACATTCCGTCGGAGTCGTGATTATTGTTGTCGTGATTAGGACGTTGCGCGCTTCTCCAGTTTCCATTTGTCTGATTGAAGGAATGACGTGGATCGCTGCTGCCTCTCTGGTCGTTCCCGTGTTTCCTTGATTGTTACATTATTGATTACTATTGATGTTATCGTTAATGATAATTGTCATATTAATCATTATTATTATGTAATTATAAACCAATAACGTCTCGTATCGAGATTATTATTTTGCGACATAACTATTCTCTCATTTTCCGCTGGTCGATTTTCGATCGGTCCGATCTTACCAAGACTGCGTGTTGGAGGAGGAGTCGCTGCCTTTCATGAAGAACTTGTTCAACAAATCCGAGTCGTCGTCATCCTCATTCGACGAAGAATCGCTATTGTTCCCACCACTGTGCCGTTTCTTGCAAATCTGCACAACTTTCCGGAATTGATCGTCTGCTTGCTGGATACCTGTTTGGCATTTCAACGACTGCGAACATGAGAGAGAGCAAATTGTCAAATTATACCTGTCATTACATTCTTACACTGTGATATCATATTTTGAATATAACGCGAATATCGGATCGATTTTTACGTAGAAAATATTTAAAGAGGCCAAAAAATTCCAATAATTAGTCGACGAATGTATTGTTCGAGGATATCTACTACCGAAAGATTCTTTCGAATTACTTACGTTTGCAGACTCTAGCAGCAGCAAGCAAACGCAACACAGAGCAATGAAGATCAGCTTGGCCATTTCGCGTGGATTATAGTGTCTTCCGAAGAACGTTCTTCATTTTTGCGTCCACACGCTTATAAATCAGCGTACTGAAAATGCGCGTATCACGAGCGAGACAAGTTGACGGCTGAATAGTTGTTACAAAACAACGGTATTGTCCGATGTTTCTAAACGGAAGCACGCTCGACTACCTCGCTTATGTAATTCTTTTAATTACCGATTGAATTATTCATTCCATTGTCACCGACAGCTTGTTAAAGTAAACAATGTTGAATAATTGGAAGAGACAGAAAAAGAGAGGAAGAGACAAAAACTCAATCATGGGGAAAGTGAGAGTTTTGCGGAGACACAACACACGAGAGCTCGAACGTGCTCGAAAGGATCAGTTTATCTGGAACTGTTCGCCGAGGAAGGAAGATACAATGTATATCGAGTGCTTTGTGAGTAACATTCCAGTGATTATCGTGAGCACGTCTTACCTTTATCGTGAAAGGTTCTCGCTTTCGACAGAGAATAACTTGATTGTTTGATATTTTTCATCTCAACGAGAGTACCGTGCGATCGGTAGAAAAGTAGATCAAAGAGAGCGACGAACCGCGAAGATGTGAAAGCGATCGAATTATTCGGCAGACACCGTCGAGCAACTGTATACGCGCAGAATCGATGTCTCGAATTCCTTGTGTTTTCCTTCGCAGCTTCTCTTGAAACTCTCTTCTCTCGCAACCATGTTAGCAGTACACGATTATCGTGATGTAAACGGATCAATTGTACCGCCACATACCAATCGTACTTCGATACTTCATCCCGCTGTGATGTCCAAAAGAGAAACGGAAGAATCATCGGACGGAAGCCGGATAGATTTTCAACTAAGGAATCATCGGGGACCAGGAACGTATATATTCGGCTTCGATACTGGACGTGGGTAAATACCGGCTGTCAGCGTTCTCCGATGAGACGTTTTGAGCAATTTCTAGAAGTGTTTCAAATAATAATTGTGTATTTATGATCGAAATAACGACGGATTGTTACTATTGTAGAAAAAGTCGGCAGTACAGAATTGAGGAGCGTCTGCAAAATGGAAGCGTCAAGGGACGATATGGCTTTTACGATCCGAAAGGAAAGCTTAGAATTATCAATTACATCGCGGAACCCAGCAACGGTTATCAAGAGCGACATCACGAAACTATCACTTCCAAACCTGAAACTTAATATATTTTAAATATTCCCCCCCCCCCTCTCTCTCTTCACTCTTCTCACCCACTATATTAAGTAATAAATTTATATGTATTGAAAATTCTAGGATAATCAAAACATTTGACAATTGTTACAAGTTTTGAGAATTATATACAACTATATATATATATAAAGTTTCGGAAAAAAATAAATACGGTACGTGTATGAATATATCCTGCAAGTAATCGCTAATGGCATCTTGGGATTAAACCGTTTATTTAACAATAACAGTCGCTATATAAGAAAAAAATGCCAACGCAAAAAAACATGTAAATTTTATATCAATAATACCAAGTAAATATATATGTATAAGTACCTCTATATGTACACACATGTACATATCATATAGAGTTACGCATACGTGTTAGTCTGTGTGTATTTGGGTGTGTGTGTGTGTGTGTGTGTGTGTGTGTGTGCGCGCGCGCGCGCGTGTGTATGTGTATGTATATATATATATATATATTTTTTTTATATTATATATATATATATATATATAGTCCATACAGAACGTATTTTCGCTGAATAAATCACACAGAAGTATAAATCAAATGTATACATATCTGCATTCCTCCGCACTTCATTTATCCCTCCCTTTCCCCAAATCACACAATTGTGGATTTTTACTTTGACACATTTTTTTCTTTTTCACAAGAGTCACTGTCGGCGATTGCTTTGGAATTATTTGTCCTTCTTCGTGTCGGCCGCACCGTACGACGAACCTTTGCTTATCTCCGACATACCGATGGTTTTGTACATTAGCAGATAAACTGTAATGCAATTTATTTCCGTAAAAATCGCGTAATCGGAGTGTAATAGTGAAATACGCTACTTCGGAAATTCAACTAATTTCTAGCATTAACGATTACTTTTCAACGATTAAAAGTGCGAGAACACGACAAGGATATAAACTAATTAAGTACTTGGAGATAGATGATACGTAACGGGTATGGAAAACTCACATAGAAGTATGCGAATACGAAGGGACTACTTACATAGAAGGATAATTGCAACCCCGATGCTGAAGTAGACGGTCGAGCCAGACAAGAAGAGCTTTATAAGGTAATACAGCATTGGTACAAGGACTACTATCGCCCAGAATGTAGTGTTAATGAGGGAGTAGTACCTTCTCTTTAATGTGAACGTGTCTGTTCTAGGCACTCCGCTCGTGGCGAAGAAATCGCCGGTCTTATAAAAGCTCTCCGCCATACGATCCTATTGAGTAAACAGTACTTCTAGCGCTATCGTTTAGCGTGAACTATCGTCTAGCAAAAGTTAATTCTTGCGCGCTGTTCGGCTCGATTTAATCTTACAAATATACGAGAATACTGATTGTACCACGTATTGTCCATCTTGCTTTATACCAAAACGTCCAAGTCGAACATTGCGCAAGTAAAGCAGGGTTATCAATGATTACATATAGCGACCCGGCGAATCACTTGAAGCTCCTAATGCAATTAAGCGTCTACTAAGATTTAGAAGACATCGGGCATTTTGGGTAACCAAAAATATTAACTTGCGCGATATTATTATTTTGAATATGAAGAACAAAGTACTGATAAATTGTGCATATATTTTTCGAAAAAGCGAAGCCTCGTACGAGAAAGTTCTTCTATCCTCTAGTTTCGACTTGTGTCTTCATGTAAAATTGTCGCCTTTCAAATTGTGTGCCAGTTGCAGAACAGTGTACATTTATTAAAATCACATGCACTTTCTGATTACCCAACGTACCGAGGCACACGTTCAATAGATTACCTTCTGCTGATAAAATTTGTGCAGCCATTCAGCAGCAGCTTCGTCTCCCTCTGGCACTTCGTCGATGGGAATTCTTTTGCAATACATATGACCTTCCAGCCGTTTCCCCAACAAGAGATTCTTCATGGTCGGCTTCACCGGGTCCGACGGTTTGAACGCCATCTGAATGTCGTAGATGGCCAATGCTTTGCCCCTCATGTGACTTATACTGGCGGTGAAGCCTTTTGTGCGTGGCGTCAAGTGATATTTCAACACTGGCAAACCTTTCTCTATCGCGAACTTTTGACTGGCTTCCAGTTTTTTTGGAGTGAAACGCGTGCCCTCTGGATAGAGTAGCAACTGTAACCGATTAGAATTTACCTCTAACAGTTGCCATTAGTAACGTACACTGTCGTGTTTTGAGATAAAATTCTAAATCAAGATATATAGACCTATGAAAGTACCTTATTAGTAAAGATTTAAAAAAAAAGAAATAGCAATCGATTATTACAGAATAAATAAACAATATATTTGCACAATTGCACATATTTTACAAGGATATTTGTTTACTGTACACTTACCCACATCGTATCGGGATATTCGATCAATTCCCTGATTTGACGTTTGATGTTTTCCTTGTCTTTTTCCCAACTCCTCTCGAGGAAGATGCTTTCCGCGAATTTCCACGCCCACCCCAAAGTGGGAATATACTGTATCGACTTCTTGGCGTATGCTTTGCAATTCTAAAGAACATGTATCAGCGGATAAATATTTTAATAATATCTTTGCTGCATGTATATACTTGAATGCAAATTACTTTTTAGAGAATACTCACGCCCAATAATTTTACACGTTCGCACAGTAGCCAGCCTATCAGCCAGTCGGTCTCGTAACTGTGGTTCATTAATAGGTAGCCATGCTCCTTACCATAATATTTATCAAAGTCCTTCTTATCTACATATAATATAACATCTGATCCTGCCCACCATTCTGCCATGAATACTAACTCTAGTGAAGGAAACGTGTATGTTGAATATATTTCTTATAAATAAAGTCCAAGATCTTATATTAATAATAACATATAGAGTGGCCAAACATATGGAGTGTACTTCGATCATCTTAGAATGAGACATTTTCTTTCTGATAAGTATTATTTCAGTTATCAAACGTTTAGATAAAGACTGATAATTTTCTTTATATATCTACTAAAATACACTTTAATTCTAAAATACAATGTTCGTCTGGGCCGATTGCAAGTATCAAAATCCCTTCTCTAAAAGAAAATGACAATACTTGCAATTTTACATTTAACGTGCATTGTTGTCAAATTTCATCCCAAAGTATTCTTTTTTTAGAGAGTTTACAAACCTATATTGAAAAAGAAATGACCTTCATCTTTAAGATGTATATGAATACAGTACACTCCTCAAGTTTAGTCTTTCACTTCAGTTACATTCTTTAACTGTATAATGTTATAAGGAGGAAACTTACGACAGTAGAAGGAATAACAAAGATAGTAATTAATCTTGCGATAGAGGTACTTCGAAAATGGTCTCAGTCCAAAGTATAAAATGCATTGGAAGAAATTTATTATCAAACCAGATGTAAAAAACGTAATGGCAAACATAAGATGTATCAGCGACGATTGCTTCACAGACGTGAGCACTGCCATAGTGATAAGATATTAATACTAGGCTGTATACTTTATAGAAGACATAAATATTTGGCGCCTCCACCTGTAACAAAAATATGGTAAAATGATTAGTGTAAGAAGGTAACATTGTTTACATTTTATGAAAATAAAAACATATTAAAATAAGAACATAAAAATGTCTAAAGTCTAAAAAGTATCTATAGGATTTAATAGTGTGATAACAGACAACTACATATGTGAATATTTACAGCAAATAAGAACTTGCCTGAGAGCGAAATAAATTACTGTAGTGTTGCTATATATAATTCTCTGATGGCTGCATGTTGTCATATTAATTGGCAATTAAATTAAACCAAAGGGTCAAGCAAGCCTTGCCTCAGCAGTTAAGTTTATTTTATCAGATAGTGCATTATAAATAGTTATATATAAAAATAAGCATTGTAACTATATTAAATATAAACATATTTATTTTTTGATAGTAATGTATAACGATAATTAAAAACTTCTTTAAAAAATATAATAGTGAAATATATATTCAATATAAATACAAAATATGAAATAATTAGGTCATCTCTTTTGAAGCACTAATAAGGTTAATAAATTAAACATTAATCACAGGAGGAAAAAGAAATCTATTTAAATTTAAATTCTTAAAACTTTTAACTCTGCTGTTGTTAACAAATATATTACACCACATTGAAAAATTTAGCAAATATCAATTTGTATAACAACCAGCAGCTTACGATAACATTACATAATATCATATAAGATCCCTAAAAAATAATCCTCGTGTCATGTATGATTTATATCTAAAATCAGCAATCATGTATGATTTATATCTGAAATCAGCAAATATCTTAGAAGGAAAATCATAATAAATAAGTAGTAAGAAGAAGTAAGAAGCAGACTGCAAATACACAAAATAATTCTTAAAACTACACATAGGATTTCTAGGTATTTAAGCAAGATATCAAATTGTAAACAACGTAACATATATTTTCATATCTTATGTAGTTTATAAACAACACAATGCTTATTTCCGTATTTTCTTATTCTGATGTAACAATACGACAGAGTTCTTTGAGTTGTGACATCATATCAAAGAACAATGCTTCTTTCCTTTTTTTCTTTATAGTAATTACCTCAATTCACAGCACATTCCAGTAGAGACATGATACAATGTGACATACTATAATTATTCAGACTTACACTAGTCTATCCTGCTTCTGTTGACAAGATATACTTGCTGGAGAATTAGCTGGAGAAAGGACTGATCGGCACGTAGACATGGACTACAGCTCACCTAATTCAGCAAATCATTTCTGATGTGGGGAAGTGTATTTTGCGGCAAAGGTGCCCTGTGCGTAACAAGCCGGAGAGGTGGCAGTCAGGAGGTCAAAGTGCCAAAATCCAAAGTTCACTAGTAATGTGCGTAAAGATGATGTGCTCGAGTGCCCTGTCGCCGGGGTCGCTGTCTCTCTGCTACCGCCGATGCTTCGCGCAAGTCTCTCATCAGGCAAGTCAGGGCGCCTTCATATCGTGCGTTAGCACGAGCGACGATGTGCGAGTCGAGCCGAGTTAGGATGTATTTTAACAGGGATATCAATAAGGGTTACGAGAGAGCGCCGCAGCGGCGAGTTAACGAGAACGTTCAATTAACGCCTCATTCGGCCGATATGCCTCTCGAGTCACTATGGCTGCTATGTGTATATACGATGCGAAACGTGCGACGGTGTACGATACGGATATTCGTGCGCCCGATGTTGTTTGTCTCTTTACAGTATGCATAGGCACACTCGACGTCATGTATATTTCATCTTTCAATCGGTCGCGGACTACGGTCTGTGTGCGTGTTATTTCAGAACGATCTTCATTCTCTCGCGCGCGCGAGCGATGTTTGACAAAGATGGCGTACACGCCGGGGATTCATTCGCGCGTGCGCGAATTTCCTAGGCAGTCCGGGCAACTTTTGGGCTGATTTGTCACACTTTTCGGGCGAAACGAGCTTCGGAGCGTTCGTAGCGTTGGCAGCGTTGTGCGACTCCTCGGGCCGGAGAATTTGAAAAAATCTGAGCGGGGTTATCTAATGGCAGCGGGAGATCAGTTCTTCGCTGGTCGCGTCGAAAAACAGTTCGACTGCGATCGGCTGCGCTCTCGCCCCGTGCTTCCGCGAGGAGGACAACAACCACGCTCGAGTGAGTAGTGCGAGCGGTCGCGCCGGGGAATCGTGTCCGGTCGTCGCGTCGATCGATCGGAAAAATTCGGTTGTTGTTCTTTCTTCGCCGAACTGCTTCTCACGCTGGCGAACAAAAAAGCGAAAACGAACGATCTCTTTCTTTTCCTTTTCTTCCTCGATCGTTTCGATACATAACAGCGTCTTTCTTTATCGCCGTGTTTTATTTTTCTCTCTCACTCGGCAGTTGACGGTTTCTCCGTTTACACTTTTACGCAACTTTCACTGGTTTTCCTCGCGCACATTAAACCATGCACGAATCACGTCACGTGCTTGACATTTAGTTTTATTGCAGACTTTGTTAACTTTGAAGACTTAGCTCGATAGCTTTCGATCGATTCGCGAAAATGCTGTTCTAAGAGGTCGCGCTTTAGATCGAAATGCATCGTCGAGTCGGCCGATTAGTTTTTCTCGTTGCTTTTTTTTTTTTTCAAGAATGCGCAATTGAAATTTGTCGATTATCGAGACGCGCGTATCGAAAGTCGAGAGGAAATTAGGCGCGACGATAGAACCGGGTCTATGAGCAGATCCCCGTATGAAATTTATTTGTTTTTTGCTACATCACATTGCTCTTTGCTCTGTGCATTTCAAGTAAAGTAAATAAAGTCGCTTGAGTTCCAATGGATTTCTAATGGACTCAATAATGCTTCGTTTACTTGTTAAGCAATGTATCCGCTGGAACAAGATGCAGCAGTCTTCTTAGCGTTCTATTTATAGTACAATGTACCCTATTATGAAGGAACATTTCCTGTCCGGCTCAGTGGACTGTGTTATATTGGAATCTTGGTCTTTCAATACTTTTGTCTTCAGAAATTTCGAGAAGCTCGAAATATCGATTTTTTTTGACACTCGAAACACAAAGATTTGAGAGAAACAACTTCGAGACTTACGCGATCTGCAAATTTAATAACTCAAAGAATTAAAAAATTCGAATTTTAAATAGAATTCAAATATTTTCGAAACCGCGGAGTGATCAAAATTTCCTAATATAACACTAAAAATTCTAATAATTGAATAGATCGACAAGGAAATTTTTCAGAAAAGATTTATATTTACGATATCATATTTTTAATAAGCGAAATCCTTGTAGCTTTCTATATTCAATAATAAAACGAGACTGTATAAATAATGTAAATATCACGGCAAAATTTAATTCTTTTGGTATAAAAAGAAAGTTGACCGATTTTAAAGCAGTTCTCCTTCACATCTGCACTTATGTAAAAGGGCAAGACAAATTTGTTGCGCTTGAAACATATGGCTTAATGGCTATAATGGACCACATGGCTCGTTGGAAGAATGCTCATCTGTATGCCTATAAATAGCTGCACACATTTCACCCTTTCATCACCTCCATATACCGAAGAAAGGTTTCGAGTTCCATTGCAGCCTGAGAGAGATCCCACTTTGCTGCCGAAGGAAAACGCGCTGTATGAAGACGCCTTGCTTTTCATCCTCAACTAATTGAATTCAATTTAAATTAATATTATGAAGGAACATTAATATAAAAATTACAAATACTATAAAAATGACACGTTATCACTTAAAACTAATAAAATAATATTTAATATAACAGAAATGCCAACAAAATTTAACGCGTTCGAGACAAAAAATTGACATTAAGATATTGATGAAAAATTCACGGTGACTCGTGCAATTAAATTAAATTTAATTAAATTCACTAATTAAATAAGTTAAAGCACTCTCATACTGGGAGACACGGAACATATAACACTGCGATCTTTGAGCAGCTACTACTAACGTACGAGAGTAATTTATTGTGAGTGATGATTTCTCCGTACACATCTCTCTCTTTCTCTCTCTCTCTCTCTCTACTCTCCGGGGTCATCGTGAGTGACCTGCGTGTTCCTTATCTCGATGGCAGTGTATTCAATTAGAAGTCCCGGAGAGAAAGACACTTTGTAACTTACAGAAATAGTGATGTCTTTGTTTATTACCTTCATGTCATGAATTTCTTGTCGTTCTTTTGATTCATAGCAGATTATATCGAGGTTCAAGTGATACCGAGCTAAACTCTTCAATTAGTGTAACAGCATCGCGGGATAGCAAATCAACTCGCTGTCGTAGATCCAGAAAATGAGAACGATGAAGCTGTCCGTCCTCTTAATGGTCCTTTATCTTTGCCTCGACGTTAGCTACACTAGGGAGATCACGTAAGTAATTCACCCAGTCAATAAACTCGCACATTCAATAATTAACTGATCGAGCGTGCTTCTTTTTCTTCAAATGAAAATCAGTCTTCAATATTTCGACTCTGGATAGTTGAGCGAATTTCAACGAATGCGAATAATCCTACTGATATTTTTGCAGCCATGAGGACATCAAAGAGGCTATGCTGAGCTTAGTGCACATGATGCGGGAGAACACGGAGAAGCTGGAAAGGCACGAGGCGAGAGAGCGGCAGCTGGGCGAGCAACTGAAGAAGACCATAGCTGTACTGGTAAAGCGCGTGACCGCAGTGGACGGTCTGAAGCTGCAACTGAGCAAGATAGACGAAAAGATCTCGGGAATAGAGCAACTGATCGCACAGGTAATCGCCCGGTGTTTTGGCGCAAGATGGAAGGATTATATCTTGGCATGAAGTCTTAACGATATTTCTTCTTCGCGCAGAGGGACGAGAGGGAGCGCATACAGATGCAGAAAACGGCGGACAGCCTGGAGGATCTGGAGAGCCGCCTGGAAGCCTGGCTCACTGAAATTGAGAACAAAGTGGCGGAGGTGAGCAATCGACCTGAGCCGACTCCAGCGCCGAGCAATAATCTCGTCGACATTCTTGACAAACTGAACAGCACCGAGAGCAATTTGATAGAGGAGATGGCGAGGTTGAAGGAAGGCCTGCACGATAACACGGCAAAGAGAGAGAAAGATTCGAATGCGCTGATGGAAAAAACGTGGAAGATTTTCTCGGAGGTAATCAATTCGATACGATAAGAGAGCGATGGGAAAAAATTTGACACAAATAGAGGAGACGGATAGAATACGAATTGGTCGAGCAGGTTCAAGATGTAGCCGCCAAGATCGGGGACATCGAGATCTCTCTGGAGAGGATAAAACAGATGACGCAAAGCATCCAAGAGAAACCGACGGCACCGGTGGACCCGACACCGGCGGTCGACGATCACTTGAGGACTTTGGTGCGAGTGCAGGAACTGCTGGAGGACACTTCCTTCAGGATGCAAGAGTTACCTAGGTAATAAACCCGGATTTTCCGACGCCAGACAACTAATTAAGAAAACCACGAGGAGGAAGAGGGAACTATTTATAAGTACTAATCGGAAGTTGGTGACTTGTAGGATAAGTGACGTGCAAACGTTGCACAACGAGACGCAGACCATGCTGCAGGAGGCGAAGCACACGTTGAAGGATATCGTTACACAAAGCATGGATCACATCACGGACGGAGTAAAGGAAGCCAAGGAAGAGACGAAGGATGCTGTGACGGCATTACGGTAAATCCCGATTGTCATTCCCAAAATCTCGACGAAGCTTCTCTATCGTCAACGAAGTTAACATTAAAACGCTTTTCGCACGTTAAGAAAATCGATATTATAGAGACACCCAGAGGAGGATTTAACGTCGAGCGATGTGGTATCTCTCATAAGCTATCGACGCTCTTTCATGCTACAGAATGGATCTGGCTAACAACGCAGAGCGCGTTAATCACGAGCTGCAGGATCTGAGCAAGGGTCAATCTGTGATGGTTTCTATGGCCGATCATGTGTTGGACACGAAGAAGAGAGTGGAGTACGGTGTGCACCAGATCCTGTTAGAGGTGGGCGATTTAGTGAAGACCCAAGGCAACAATATCAACAACACTCTCAACCAAAGATTCGACGGAATCTCAAGTGACATTATGGACAACCAGAACGGCGCACTGGCGAATCTCACCAGCAAGATGGAGCAGGAAATGAACAAGGTGAACAATCTACTTCTCGCTGACTAGATCGATGGACCATTTTCCAGAGAGGCTTATTCGTGACTTATCTTGTAGGTCTGGAGGCAGATCAACGTCATGTACCAGCAGATGACGGAGAGCGCCCGAGCTTTGGACAAGCTGCATCAGCAGAACGAAGTGTACGTCAATGGCACAACGTCCACCATGGGTGGAATGGAGAGCAAGGTAATCAACCTGTCTACTCGTCATACAAGTCTGTCAGACTTTTTCCTGAACTTTGAGGAAAGACTGATCGTCCGAAATTTGACAGGTCGGCGAGATAACGAAACGCATGAGGGAGGTGGACGAGAACTTGAATTACCTGCTCGGTCGGCTGTCCCTGGTGACGCAGGAGTTCAACCAGATCAAAATGGGCTTGGGGGCTGCGTTGGATAACATCAAAGCCTCCTTCAAGGTGGTGCAGCAGAAGGCGTTGGATCTGAGCCACCCCGGTCCGCATCCTCTTCCGGAAAATTACAACGCTGACTTGAATAAGTCCGAGACTAGGAAGCCAGATGGTAAGGCACCGTTGGACTTCATGAATCATCTGAGTAACGTGCCTTCCAGCTGATCCTGAGTTCTCTAAAATCTTAACTGCGTTTGCTTATGACATTTTCAAGTTTTGTAAGCATGTGAAAGCTCTCTGATAACCTGACTCTTATGATCCTTTACAGTCAATAGATCGATATTCTCTTCTCCCAACGATACTTTAGGCATCCCTTATTCTATCCTGTTCATCTTTACATGATGTCAACTGTTTGTTCCAGTTGTCACTGTAAAGTAAGCCATGTCTAAGTCTCAAGTCGAGCTGCTGCTGGCTTGGATTAGTTTCAGTAAGCAGAAATGGTAGCCATCTCTTCATCCTTAGCAAATTAACATTCAACAGCATCATCACCGCCACGATTATCATCATCTTTATCTTCATCATCGTCATCATCATTATCATAAACATCATCAGAGACTCCGGATCGCAATACACTGTGACACGGCGAATCTTTTTGCTGAATATATCTAGGTTCTGAATCGTTCAGATTTCTCTCACCTCGTGTCTGAATTCGATAGAATGTCCTATGCAAAAATCGACAAATCAATTATACAACGAGCTAATATTCGTTACAATATAACGTGTTACATCTGTAAGAATGTAATCAATAAACTGTGGATGTTCATGCAAGACTCTTTACGGAAAATACGCAAGTAAGGAACTTATTTTCTTGCGTAGTACTTGGGTAAACATCCGCAATCTCGTAATTAGTATCAGATGAATAGGATCTTATTAATTCTCAATAGTCTACTTCGATACCTCTGCATAGAAGAGGAGGCGGGATACTACGCTACCAGGATATCGTAGGTTTTAGTGAAATGTTATATTTCTATAACTGTTAGTTATAAAATGAAATGAATAAAACAGCTATATAAAAAGAAAAGGACCCAGAATATGCGAGAAAAAGTAAAATATCGTGAGAGAAACATAAAATCCCTATTAATCTTGTCGTAGTCGTGAGAGGATCATTAAATTCCGCATATATCTATTGCAAGTGGATTCATATCGGTTTCTCGTAATTGATATGTGCCATCATTGTAGAATCACGTCATGCCAGCACATTCACGCATCTGCCTCTCTCGTTCTCGCTTATATAAATCTTACATATACATTTTATCGTACATTGTATAGGATATTCACAGCTGGTAGCATATACAAGATCAATGCGCCACGTTCGTGTTGTAACAGTTCTTTATTTCTAAACGGTAGAAAATATTTTTACTTACGCAAGAGTGCAAAGAGGGACTGACGGAGCCTGCATGCGTTGCAATAATTAGATCCGCGTTCGCTGCGCAAGCGGAAGCCTACGCCTGGAAAAATGAATTTTCTTTTCTCTCTCGCTGATAATTCAATTTTGGCAAAATACAAGTGATTGTGACCTTTATAGCTTTATACAACGCATCGAAAGGAGCTCGAGTTTCGAGGATCCAAACTTTTAGAGACTCGAGGTCCCGAGATTTACAAAGATCCGTAAAGATATTGAAGAAAATCAAGAGATTTCCTCCAAGATCTTTTCCATCGTTGAAAAGACCTGGGAGATTCGCTGAACCCAAAATCTCTCGATGTTCTAAATGCCCGAGTTGTCCGAAGACTGCGATGTTTCGACAAAAAATTACTCGCAAGAACTTAAAATTCCGCAAAATCAGAGACAAATATTAATGTTGCGAGAATTTCAGTTATAAAGATTCGCGCGCGCGCGCATGGCGAAATTACTTCGAAGAAATGACCATTAGAATACGAATAAAATTCTAGCCGTAAAAATTTCCCCTTCTTTTTTAGGTTCCCAAATAACGGAAAGAGAATCAAAGCTAACGGTGAATCATAACGAATCCGAACAAAGGAGATCCGCGAGTTCGTAGAACCGCTAAGTTCTGGATGCTCCTCGGATATCGCGCGCGCTGAACATATATATATATATACCTCTTCTCCCCTAATCTTTCTCTCGAGAACGCAGCCTCGCCTTGAGTTCGGCAAAATGTTATTGTTATTATTTACAATATACGTGTGTACAGATTAAAATGCTACCGTCTCGCCTTAAACCACGAACTTGGTACGTTGGCTATTGAACCTATGTAAGTCGCGCGCTCGCGAGGATACGCGCAAGGACGAGGGGGCCGTGGAGAGGATCGTAGATCGCCTTTGTGCATATGTGTGTGAGCCTTTTCCTCGTCTATCCCCCTCCTGCCACCTGTGTGTGTGTTTGTTTGCGTATGTTCGTAGGAGCGATCGTACGTACGGCAATCTCGATGGTGTACCATTACATTACATTACATTACATTACATTATATTATACTTTGAGCTCCGATAATGTTTTTTTCATTTTTTTGTTTAAGCTATGTGAACTGTATAGATAGAGACGTACTTTACATTAAAGCATAGGTCCATTTAATCACGTAATGGACGACGACGCGTTCTTTTTTTTTTCTTTTGCACGCCTATGTACGTTGAAGATTAACAACTAAACAACGACAACGCCTGTTCTGCCTGTTCGCCTGCCTGTCCATTTCAACGACACGCTGCGGCAAGCTCATAGTAAGCTTCAGTTTAATAACATCGTGTGAGTAAGAAGCTCTCTGTCGATTCGTCACGAAGATCGCCTCGGCCGGCTTTTTCTTCTCAATAACTTTCATGAACGATAGGGAAAACGAGGATATTGTTTGGATACCCAAAGGCCGAGGATTAAAATACAATCCCGATAAATCAGAATAATGTTAAAACGTGTCATCAAACAGAAGCGATTCTTACTTTAGATTGCACGTTGAAACATCGATCATTAAAACGTATCTCGAAGTGAAAATTATTCTATATATCCATAATTGTGCAAATTTTTTCTGAAAATAATTACTCTCGTAATTTCAACATTATCTCGGCTTATTTTCCTTTGCGCCAAAAAGCCTTTCACATATATTCATTTTTGGAGTCATTTGGAGGACATTTTCGTCAAATTTCATAAAAATCAGAGAGTGAATCTTCTTTTTTTTCGGAAGTATAACCAAGAATTGCGATACTGGAGTTTTTTTCCAAATTCCTAAATCAAAGAACCAGCAATTCGAAGACTTTTGCGAAATCGACGCAGCTGTCCTCGTGACGATCCAACGTTATACTTCACCGCAGTGCTGGATCTTTTAAAACGACGCCTTACGCTCTTGATCTTCGGAAGTGGTCTCTTAATAAAGGTCAGTTGCACTGACAGCCGTAACTAAGAAAAGTTTAGGATAACTGACGATCGAATAAAAAATTTAATAGAGAAGGAATCGACATCAATTACTTTTGATTGATTAAATATTGTGAGAATTGTCTTTTTATATAAATTAAACTAATCTTCTGAATCCAGTCCCACTTTTAAGCCAATTAAATAGGACAGTTCGAATTTTCGAAGCTTAGACGACTGAATTAAAATGCTACACAAGTAACTCAGATTTTGCTCTCTAATGTTATATATAATGAGTATTAAATAGTATCTCTGGGATATATAATAAAAAAAAAAAAAAAACAGCCTAATTTGTACAATTTGTAAAAGTTTTAATATTATTATAAAATAAAGAAACGCGTTATAGGATATATATACATACAACCACAAATGTAATATAAATTATCGTGGGCGGGTGTTGGTGCAACCGACTCTCCAATGTACCTAGTAACGTTACCTTAGTTACAACGCGCTATAATTCAACGTAGAATGCAATCGCGTTACGTGCCCGTGATGGTGTAACATACGTTATAACCCTAGCGGAGACGCGCACAGCAGTAGAGAATCATCGCCGAACTTTCCCTATGTATGTATATGTACACCCCCAATGCGATGGAAACGTCATTGTTCGTGCGAGCAATTAGATTTAGCTTCTAATCGTTTAAAGCGACGAGTCAGAAAGTTCGCAACGCGTACCTCACGCTCTCTCACTCCTTTTACTCTCTTTCTCTTTTTTTTTCTAAAATTCCCTTACCCTCTCTTTGCCTCTCGTTTTGGGACAGCTCAAAGATAGCCGAGTGTAAAAAAAGATGCGAGTCCTCGCACGGCTGCTCGTGTCCGTCAACTTCGTTTATACAAAAGGGTCTCCTAAATAAAGCTACGTAAATTCGGAGTATTGGACGCGTTACCGGAATGCATAGATTCGTTCTTCCTTTTTCTATCTGTCCTTCTTCCTCTCCGATTGCTTCCCACAGAATATGTGCCTTTTCTGCTTTTCTTCTATCTTCAAGAGCGAGGCGGAAGAGCGCTGGATACTCGCATTTAATTCGTTTTATTTACGTGCGACGCGTGCGATAACGCGCGTTCGCCGTGGCAGTTTTTTTTCCGTTTCTCCTTTCCTCTCTCTCTCTCTCTCTTTCTCTCTCTATCTCCTATATATCTCTCTCTTCGCTTTTTTTTATTATTATTCATGTGATATACCAGATGTCCCGCGTGATCAACGCGAGCCAGAAAGCCGGGAATGAAGGAACGAGCGGGGCATTCTGAGTTGTTGCAAAGGTTCCAGAGCTTCCGTGGTATATAACGTGCTCCGCGGGGATCCTGGGACTTCTCTCTCGGCGGCCGAAGGAACTCACAATGCCCGTAATCTTAGCTCCTGGATCTTCGGGTATTGAATCCAGACTTCCAACGATCCGTTAATATCGGTCAATATTCAAGCGGTAGGGTTTCGTTAAAATCTGAATTAATCCGTACTACAAGAACAAGAGAACACGCAAGACTCTTCGCAACCCCTCGAGTTTCTGGCTCGTCCGTCACTCGAACAAGAAGAAACATCCTTGCGGAATGACATCGGAGACATGAACGGAACCCAGTTAACACACGCGCACACGCACAGAATTCGTGAACGCGACGTGCGCTCTGAGCGGTGTGTCCACTTGCTCATCGAGGATGCGCCTGATTACCCGCTGTTTCTCCCCGAGCGATAGTTGGATCCGCGAGATATCCGGCTCATTCTTCCTCAATGGATTGTACTCTTAGAAGTTGACTAGGGTTTAAAGCGGCTGCTAGCTCGAGTCGCTCGAAGTGGACGCGCGCAGCTGACGCTTGCCACGCCTTCGGGGGTGCGAGTGGTCCTAGCTGCTGGTAGAGGCGATGGGGCTGACCGGGCTGAGAGGGCTACGCGCCGAGTCCCTCAGGACACCGGTCAGCGTCACCACCAACTTGCGGCTGCCAGCGTGGTTCCGGTGCTCACAGAACCAGATGCCCTGCCACGTGCCCAACGCCAGCTTGCCATCCGTAATTGGGATGCTCAGCGAGGAACCCAGGAAGCAGGCCTTCACATGTGCTGGCTGTGAAATGTCACCAGAAATAGTCAATGATACTTATCTCGCTGATCCGCCAAATGATATCACTTCCTTTGGAGGTATCAAAATCACAACAGAAATCTCTTTGAGATTTGATTAGTCTAGAGAGAACTTCTTCAAGTATTTGTATCATTTTTTACAATAAATAAATAATGTTTTCCTTATAAGAATGAGTCTGGATGTGAAAATAAATAACAGATTTGGAAAGTCCAAGTTCTTGGCATGAGTCCGCTAAGCAGTGAAAACACGATGCAAAAGAAAATCTTTAGGTATTTTTGGCTTACCATGTCGTCTGGCCCTTCACAGCTATGCCTATACTCCAATCCCTCAGGAACTATTTTGTTAAGCATCATCTCCATGTCGTCTCTCACATCCGGATCCCAACTCTCATTTAATGCTAAACTAGCCGAGGTATGGAGAACTATAGGAAAATATTAATTTAGTGTTGATCGATTTCACAAAGAATTTTGTACTCATAATGTTATCTTGTGTATTAGATATTAGATATTTAACCCAGTTTATTAATGACATGTATAAGTAAACGAGACATAAAAACAATAATGCTAAAAACAAGATAGAGGAATCTAAAACATACAATCATTTCTTTCTGACACTATCAACTGCATCAGATCTGAACCAATTTTGTATTATTCACACCGCTTCTTCGCAAACGTTATCTGAGCAACCCAATCAAATCAATCCTCACTCATACAATGGAAGAGAACATTGCAGGTGCATTGCATCCACAAATTCTCAGTCAGTTAGTTATTAATAATAGGTTAGCAAGGTGACACTAGGTCTACTTACTTTGAATATGGCAGAGGCCAATGGAAAATTGGCAGAGCTCCGGGACCTGCCTGAGGATCTCCTCGGTGACAAGATGAACACCTCGGTGTTGCGGCCTGAGGTTGATCTTGGTCTGAAACCAGCCGGAGCCAATCTGGATGCCGCGGTTAGAGGAGGCCATATCTGCGCGGGGGGTGAACTGTGCTGGGCAAACGGACGAGAGGGGTGGCGCGGAAGAGGGGATCCGAACAGATCCTGGCACGCTGGTCTTCGGTACGCAGTAGAACAGCGCGACGAGCTATTCCAGGTGGCCGACGAAAGGCTCCATTTGGCGTCGGTTACAAGTAGCCCATCGTGCACGCCGCAAACTGATCTGCCGAGCGCTCCAGCCGCGAAAGAAGGTTAGGTGAGAGAGACAGAATGACACGGGAGGAGAGAGAGAGAGAGAGAGAGAAGGGATAACGACTCGGCCGTTTGGCGCGGTGCGGCGCGCGCGACACAGTGAGCACGCACGCACGCACGCATGAAACGCACGTTACTTACTTACGCACGCACGCACTCACTCGCACACAGGTATCTCTCACTCATCCCGTCACTGGCACACCACTCACCTATACGCAGCGGTCGACGGTGGGCATTAGCGGACGGCGGACTCAGAGTAGAGCATCGCGAGACCGCGAGAACGATAGGCTTGAGAAGGGCGGACGGCGTGGGACGGCGACCGCGTGTGCCGTACCTGCCGTGCGCTAGCCCTTGGCGAGCGATTGCAAATGGCGACGGCACGCACGGCACCGCAACAGCGACGCAATACGCACGCGCACGCGTCAGCGCGCTGCGTTCGCTCAAGGGCGCGACTTACGAAGGATTTACATCGTGATTCCCGACGATTTTCACGACTCTGGACGTCCAATAGGAGAATCCGTTATCTAGAGAATGTCACCCGAAGAGAAACTCACTGGCTAGAGTCTCTAGAAAGCGTCTCTTCTTATTGGTTATTAAAACCTTGTACTGAAAAGCCGAATGGAGAAAGATAGTAGACAGACGTGGTGGAAGCTTCGTGCAATTTCGGTCAAAAGTTCGCGCGCTTGGCCCTTTCGTGGGCCGTAAAATAGACTTTTTTATCGGACTGTCCTGAGAGTTCTGATCATAGAGATATAGAATAGAGGGAACAAGCCTGTAAGTGGAAGTGATAGAGGCAAAGAGAGAGATGGATGCCGAGTGTCCTATCTGTCTCTTTCTAGTCACGCGCTGGGATTGGCTGTCGCGCCAACGACGATATAGCTATACATTTTTCTCCATCCAATTCAAAGAAACTGTCATTGCTAAAATGATCACTGCAAATATATGCTGTTTTCACTTCAAAATACAAAGGTAGTTGAAATATATTCAACCATTTACGCCTTATATCTACATCCTTCGGTAGTCTACAACATTTACATATTTTTTTAAATGTAGGAAAAAATAACATAATTATTTGAGGTTACGTATTTGTACTTTCTTACGAGTGAAAACTGCGGTTACATCCAAGATAAGACTCCGCCTTGCATTTCAAACAATGTCTCATTTTTAAACAAATCGCGTCCAATTATTATTTTGTTAGCGTTCGAATATTTAACGAATTTTAATTCTACACACATGTGCACACATATTTACAAAACAAAATTTTAGTCTGCTTTCTCCCCTCCTGACGTCGCGTGGTCGTCTTGGCGGCTCATTGTAACAACCAATCACAGCGCTCGACTAGAAAGAGACAGATAGGACACTCGGCATCCATCTCTCTCTTTGCCTCTATGACTTCCACTTGCAGGCTTGTTCCCTCTATTCTTATATCTCTATGGATAGGGCATTCGGCATCTATTTCTCTCTTGACCTCTATCACTTCCACTTACAGGTAGCATATATCCCTTGTTCCCTCTATTCTTATATCTCTATGCTTTTAGCACTTCCTTCATTTTGAAACAAATGTGTACTGAAGTGTTAGAGAAAGAAGGGGTAACGAAATCAAGAGTAGAAAGTGCAGTCAATACGTTATTGTCGTTTATTGTCATCGTCTGTGTTGGAACTTTTGTCAATTAAAAGGTAGCGTTTCCTACTTGTAAAATTCACTTGGTAAATAATTGTAAATATCATATAACGTAATTCTAACGAGTTTATATTATATTGTATGTTGTCATCGATAATTAACAACATGCGTGATTTCTTATCTTTTAAGGTTAAGTTTAGCTTATCATCACGGGTGCGGAACAGTCATATATGTCCATCCCTAAGATGGAAAGTATCCTTTAAATATTTAATTATTCGTTAAAATTCTTTCTATTTCTTCTATTATTCGTTAAAATTCTTTCTATTTTTTTCTAATTCGTTCATCAAGTTCACGTTATTCATGTAAAATTGCGTTTCCAGCGTCATTTAGTCAAAGTATTCTAAATCATACGTATCGTCAAGATCAACTCAGTTTTTCGAAACATATTCTTGTGTAATTTGCTCAAAATCACAGGATTATAGTTTTCTCAATTTCAAAGTGTAAGGTTTTATATTGCCATAGTGCTGACGAAAAGTTATTTTCTTTAACGATGGAACATAGAAAATTTATTCAACTTGAAGTTTGCGGTGAAGGAGTTGGAGAGAGACTCGAAAAAATGCGAGAAAGAGGAGAAAGTAGAGAAGGGAAAGATCAAGAAGGCGATACAGAAGGGTAACATGGAAGGTGCTCGCATCCATGCGGAGAATGCAATTCGACAGAAGAACCAGGCTTTGAATTACCTGAGGATGAGCGCCAGAGTGGATGCGGTAGCCAGTAGAGTACAGACTGCTCTGACGACTCGCAAGGTTACAAAATCCATGGCTGGTGTTGTCAAGGCTATGGATGTAGCTATGAAATCGATGAATTTGGAAAAGATCTCAGGACTTATGGACAAATTTGAGAGCCAATTTGAAGATTTGGATGTGCAAAGTTCATACATGGAAAATGCAATGTCGCAAACCACAACTACTAATGTACCTCAGAATGATGTAGATTCCTTATTGCAGCAAGTTGCGGATGAAGCTGGGTAAGAATGTTATTTTGTATTGTTTTGATATTCCAAATTTTTTCCATCATTAGTATTTCAATACTGAACTTTGATTTTATTTGCTCATAGATTAGAACTAAATATGGAACTACCATCTGGTCAATTAGACAGTATTGGTACTTCGACAGCAGTCAGCCAAGAGCAGGATGAACTGACACAGAGATTGGCACGACTCAGGGAGTAATGGCACAGTGCTTTAATGTATTCATTAATATATTTGTTATATGTACATTTTGTGATTCAGATGATTTACAAAGTATATATATAATTCCTAATTGCTATAACACTATATTCTCTGTGGTTTGTGAGGATGCTGGAGTTGAGGCAAATAAAAGAGATATAAAAAGTCTTTAGATTTAAAATAATTTTATAGTTTGCACAAACCTCACACCAGGGCTTTAATAAATATGAGACATTAAAAAAGAAAAGTTGCTTCAAGTTTTACATTGAAGATCTTTGGAGCTAAGAATCTTTAGATGGTTGATTTTCCTTATTTGGCATTTCATAATTCATTTCTTGAGGTTTGAATAGAAATAATTAGTAGAACAGTATTCCCATAAAAATGAGTTAAAAATATCAGCTAATTAATTGAGATTTAACTGAAGTTTTTAATATTTCCTGTTTTTAAAGCAAAATTAGCTCTAATTAATCAGTTAATTCTCAATTAACTTTATTAACTGACTTCAGTTTTGCAATATATTTTATAAACTTTAAATAGATTTACTTTCTGAGAACTTTGTACTAATATACTTAAACTACAAG
>NW_014554705.1:22500-183762 GCF_001313825.1 Dinoponera quadriceps | reverse complement strand
AACTTTGTACTAATATACTTAAACTACAAGATGCTTACTCACGAAACACATGCTGTATAGCTCTATCGACTAATTTTAATTTTGCGATTAACTTGTTCGAATTTTGTACTAATATTAGTTTAATAGCGAAATACTACAACTTGCGAAATGTTTCTTGCTGTAAGTCAGTTGTATATTACACATATATTAATAATAAATATTACATATAAATACTTATAATATGCGTATATATGCTTTACAGATATTGAGAATATATTGTTCGACGCCTCTTAGAATGTAAATAGGATTAAAGACGAATGATTGATAAGATCTCTTTTAGTAATGACGTATCCTTCAATGAGATAATAATTATGGAATCATAAAACCACGAACTAGATGAATCATAGATAAGCAATCTAAAATGTTTGTTAAGCAATTTAAAATTCGTTTTGTTTATCATAAAATACCTCTAAACAAGAGTTATCGAGTCTTCTTCATCTTTTGTGGATGGTAGTTCCTATCTGTACTCCAATCATGATCTGAATTATTGAAACAAAAGTGGAATCGTACATAAAATGGAACATAAGTATTCATAGTCGAATTTTATTTTTAAAACTATCTTAACCGTTGAGTGCCACGTGTCTCTGTTGTTTCCCCGTCCAAACGTGCCAAGGAGCGCTTTTTCGCTTGTCTTATTCCCCATCCAGGAATGCCAAACGGCGCGATAGCGCTTGTCTTATTCTCCGATGATTGCATCCAAATGTTAGATTGCAATTAAAATTCGTTCTTTTATCAGTTGTCTCATTATTTCATTTTTACCTAAAACGGAATGGTAGCCGTAAAGTCGCGCATCGACAGAAGCCGAGCGTGTGCCGGTTATCGGCTTCGCAGCCTAGAACGCTGGTGCTTTTCGAGCGAAACAGAAGAAGCGCAAAATCGCTCCTTGGCACTCAAACGGTTAAATTCATCTTCAGATGTTTCGTAATCAGTGAAATGACTGTCTGAAAATGAACTTAAGATAGTTTTAAATATAAGATCCGACTGTGAATACCGACCTTAATTGATTCTTTAGGGAAATAAGGTTTCTCCCCAGAAAAATAGGGTTTTTCCCTACAAAAATCGATTATATTTAATTTAAAAATAAAATATTTTTGTAAATAACATTTTTCTTAGATTTATGCCCGTTTCAAGTTTTAGATCTAAAAATTCTAAATTGGAATTGATCAACCGCATTGACCAATCAGCTAATTGACCAATACGATTGGTCAATTCCCTTCAGTAATTCAGTCGGTTAGGTTAGCCGAAGTTGATGAAAAGGGTCTTAAAACGAACAGGCTTATCTGGTCAGAAAGTGATTTTTAGTTTTATAATGAGGAACGAAACGGTTGGACGCAGCTAAGTTCAAAGCGCAACCAATGATCCAATGAGAGGACAGATTAATTAAAAATTGAGTTAAATGAATATATAAACGCGCGAAATATATGTCGATATTGTTCGAATTGGTAATTGAAAAAAAAGAAAGGCGAAAGCACGAGAATGAACGGAAATCTATTGCAGCGGATAAAAAGCAAATTGAATGCAAAGTTTTATGTGATGAACGACACATGGCTAAGTGATTGTGTCGAATATTTTTTCAATGACAAAAATCCTCATGAAGTACGTTGCAATTTATGTTCACCTTACTATTTTTATTGATATTAATTAAGTTTAAAAAATAGTAATGTATATCTTTAATCCAACAATAGATATAAAAAGACAAAATAATTATTTGTTAAATACTATAATTTACAAATATTAATGTGAATCACTGTATAATTTATAGAAAATTACAGTTGCGTAATGCAAAAACCTATTGGATAGTAAATGAAATTCCAGTTTGTTACAAGTCAAGAATTAATATCGGTTGTTATGTGTTAATTATTATTCCAGATAACAGATAAACACATTTTAGAATTTGTGGAGAGTCAGTGGCAATTGAGCGACCTGCGAGAAATAAGCAGTGAAAATGGGTGTCTTCCAACAAACCTGATGCAACAAGTGCGCATTGTGTTAACTGGCACTTATATTCTACAGGTGAGCTTCAAGAAACATCTAGCTATTTCACATTCCTTACTTTGAGGATTCAAGTATTATACATCAAGATCGTCCGATGTAAACATAGGTAGACAAGATGTATGACATAGCAAGTTCCAAGTACAAGCAGTTATGCCAAATTCGGAAAGTCAATAGCGATAATTTAGAAGTAACAGAAAAAGAGAAACAAACTGAGTGGGAGCCTAAAGCTAGAAGAACGATGCAATGGTGTCTCACAGATGGAGTGCAGAATATTATTGCAATAGAATATACTCCAATGAAGCAAATGGCAGTAAGATTTTTTTTTTAACATGATATCTTTTTTGTAGCAGAAGCTTGGAATTTCAGTATTTGATTCTGCTCCAATTATTTCGACAATATTAATTTATAACTTTCTTGTAGAGTATACTACTTCCTGGCTACAAAGTGATGATAATTGGTCCAGTTGATTGTAGACGTGGTATCATTTTGCTGGAAGATGGCAAATACAGAGAGATTGGCGGAGAGGTTGAATCTATGCTGAAAGCCAATGCACTGGAGAATATTTTAGCTAGAGCTTTGTAAGACTCATTCTCTTATTAATTTTCTCTCAACTTCCTTTCATTGTAAATAGTAAAGTACATTCAATAACTGTGAATATATTTTGTCCTCAGGAAATTTATACATTATTGCTTTACAACTTGAGTTCATTGAATTCAATTTTACTCTTTTTTTCAGAGATGAGCCAGAGAACCCAGATCCATATCATGACAATGGACTGCTCAGAAATCAGATTAATTCAAACACTCCAACAAATCCTACAAATGAAAACAGTTTTTTCGACGATGATTTCGAGGAAGCTGTTGATTTGGAGGCAGTGACCGCGATTGAACAGCAAAGCCAGGAAACAGTCAGAACTATTCAGAATCAGGATTACGTACCTGAAAATATTAGGGGGCAGAGACAAAATACTCAAGCAATCGGAAACGACACGACGGAAGAATTTTTGGAGGACATCGACTTTGAACCCTTAGAGAATTGGTTAGTATACGGATTTGCTTGCCTTTCATTTGATTATATAATCATATTGGTACTCTATCTCTTAATATAAATTGATTCGCAATAGTTATGTTATTGTGTTTTCTATTTTCTTTATTTACACTGGTCCAAGTGATTATTCCAGGTCCAGCAAGGATCCCCCGGTGAGACCCATACGAACATTACCAACATCGCGGATGGAGATTGACGGTTTTGAAGATAATGATATAACGATAGTTGAGGAAAGGTCAACTTTTGCATGCAGTTCTCGAATGAAATCATCGTTGCCCACGAAGTCTTCTAAGAAAAAAGATGTTACAGATTTTCCCGACGATGATTTCGCTTTTGATGACTGCAAGATTATAACAGAATCGCAGGTCAGTCAAGAACAAGGTAGAAATTCCTTCAAGTTTAAGAGTGAAACTGGAAAGCGTTCCTCTCTACGAACGTCTGGGCCGAGACTGACGAACGATGACATCAAAACGAAAGTTGAGAAATGTACCTCCGTGGGAGTCTCGACGGCGCGAAAAGACATATCTGTGGTATATAATATTTAGATAGACATCTTTTATACATCGAGAAGACTACGATATCATTTGAGACAATTTTTTTGTCTAAAATTATTGGCCCCTCATTTACATAAGTTCATACGTTTGCCAAAGGCGAGCACTTCGAGAACCGTTCAGGAAATACCAAAAGCCAAGACGATTTCCGATTTTTTTGCGCCTCCGCCTCCTCCAAAAATTTGCGACGTTCTGAGCGACGTGCTTCGCGAGAATGTCACGCGAACGATATACAGAATGGTGAGGGGCAAAGTGAAGAATCACTCAACGTTAACGAAGCAAGGTAAATGCTGGGCGTTGACTGCACTGATCACGGACCATACTTCCAGCGTAGAAGTCTGCTTCGATTCTGAGGTATGCAGAGAAGTGAAAAGGAAAACAATACTTGGAGGGTCCTGGTTTTTGACCGTGATGATAAGCCTTTGAGACTCCTTTTCTATTTTGAAATTGTTCACACATAAATGTGAATCGTACGTGAATGATATTGAAATTTTTCAGATTTTAGAGAAATTTCTCGGATTTACTGTGCAGGAATTTTCACACAAAAAGAAATTCGCAAAATCAGATCCGCAAGTAGACAGTGAGTTGCGAATGGTAAGTTGAATTATATACGTAAGAATCTATATATTAAGAGAATGACGTTCCTTTCAAATTTAAATTCTTCAGAGTTTACGTAAGGCACAACATCAAATAGGGAATCTAGACGCGTTGTTGAAACTGGAATTAACTCCGGATCAAATGCCAAAAGTTGTACGAATCACGCAGCAGAAAGGAGAACTTACAAAGAGGTCTGCATGCAACTAAGTGAACTCGCATAAACGATAAGGAAATTTTCGTAATCCAAAAAAATTTTTTACCTCGTAAAAGTATTTGGTTATTTTATAGAGTAGTTCAATTCGAAAATTATACAAGCAGCAATCGCAAAAATATATGTAATTTAAGTTAGTGTAACAAAAATATTCTGCGCCTTGGAGGAAGGAAAAGGATTAAAAGGAAGGATTAAGGGAGGAAAGGATTAAATTATAGAATATTGTTTTAAAATTTATAATAAATACTATTCTTGACAAACGAAACAATTTCGTTTCCTATATACGGACGATTGTAATCGATACGTGCTCATACAGGGTGTTCTGGGATCGCCGAAAAATGGACATATAACGTTATTATCCTGTTTAAATATTTTTCTTATCTTTAAAAAAAATCGAACTAAAGACACCAAAGACGCTAGTCTCTTTAGTTTTACATATCTGTCGTCCAAAAAGAACAAATTTCGATTAACGAATTGCATGACCATAGCATTTATTAACTGGTACACTTGATCATCGCAGTGGTACATTTTCGTCTCGATTCATTGTTCTATCTCGCTCATGCTCTCTTTCTCTCTTTCTCTCCTCTCCCACTCTCTCACACGCATTCATACACGCGCACTCTTCTTTTTTCGCTCTCTCTCTCTCTTTCGCTCCTTCACTCATTCAATGTAATAACAAGTTCACAGTTTCAATTAATATCGTTTCTTTATTGTTACAATAGATTTATGCTTATTGCACACTTCCATGATATAAAACTCATTCCACTATTTTCTTACTCTCTCTCTCTCTCTCTCTCTCTCTCTCTCTCTCTCTCTCTCTCTCTCTCTCTCACTCTCTCTTTCTTTCTCTCACTCTCTCTCTCTCTTTCGCTCACTCTCTTTCACTCTCTCGAGATACAAAATTAATCCATCATCGAAACACGTCGCACTGATGATTCTGTTTCTAAAAGGGGTCTGCAAATAAATTGTTTAAATAACAATAACTTAAATATAAATATCAACGCAATATGTCCCGTGAGCTCCTACAATCGTCGAGAGATTGAATCCTAATCTCTCCGTATCCTTGATCCTTCCGTTTTTCCTGCCTTCGTAAGCGCAACGACATTGTCGTTCCTTGTCAATGGCAACCTGCCTCTCATTGATCGAACTAGTCTTTCACAATAACGTTTTTTTGTAATAACCGTCTTTTGTCTTGGGAGATACACGTCGGCTGCTTCGAGCCTTCGGGTCCTTCGATACCGCGAACCCTTGGAGTAGAAGGGTCGCTAAAAACATGAATCCTCCGAAACTTATTAATGATGGATTCTTCGTTCTACGTCGCATTGAAAATACTCGATCGATGATTAAAGGTGAGATCATTTAATTGGCATCTTTTCTTTAGATTTTCCGATATCCTAAATCCTGGAAAACTTGTACCCTCGTCAATTACACGCTCCCTTATTCTTTCAAATAATTCAATTAGAGCTTGCAATCTAAAGGCATGTCAGTTGTTCGGATTTTTCGAAGTTTCAGTCGCGGAATTTAGTTGAACTCCCTCGGATTCATGAATTCCAGCAGATATTTTATTCGTTTTTTTTTCGGTATCGCGGATCCTTTGGCTCCGGAGCTTTCGGGATTGCAATCCAGCAAACTCTCACGCAGTGAGTCGCTCTCCCAACTTTCCCGCAGGACGATGAGCATTCAAGGAATTAGCTTTCGGGGGTGTTCGACGAGCGTCGTGTCCGAGTTTTCCTCGACCGGGACGATTCTCTGCAGTTCAACAGTACATGAGATGCGCAGATCGATCACCAAGACGGCGGCGGTGTCCTTGAGATCATTGGATCGCTTCTATCGATCGCAAATATCGCCGTATGTGAATCGCGTGGGAGCTCTCACGGTTGCTGCCTTAGTATCATGTGTAAATGTGTGTGCGTAGGCGTGTATATGTGTGTGTGTGTGTCGCTCTTTGTATCCATGTGTATGTTGTGTGTATGAGCATAGGTATGTGATCGGTCCGCGCACACGGTATATACTATAATGAATATCGACAAGCTGCCCTCCGGCAGTGGCGAGGAAAGCAGAGCTCTAACGGAAATTTGCCTACATGATCTCGTCGTCTCGACACAGCGCCTCCGACAGACTTAGTGTGTTGGATATTTTTCAGTGTACGTGTGGTGTGTGTATCCCTGTATATGTATAAGTCTGTCTACGTGTCATGTGTGTGTGTGTGTGTGTTACGAAAGGTGGTAGGTGGTTTACCAAAAGGTATAACCGCCCTCTGTTCCTCCTCCCAGGAACGAGCCCTTCTTTTGCGATAGGGCCACACTGTGGCCGGCCATCGCGGCCAATTGCGCGGCGTTCGCGGCCACCCCGGGCGGTGGTGGCGGCAGCACTGGCTGCGAGATTCCGTCGAAGCGAGTACCGTCGAACCCGTTCTGTGAAACGAACGTCAAAATTAGTGTCTCGCATCGCTCAAGGAAGAGAGAGAGAGAGAGAGAGAGAGAGCTTGGAAACTCTCGCTATCCTCGTGCTACTTTTATCGCTTCTACAGGGCGCTGCAGGCATAAAAAAAAGAAAAAGAAAGCAAAAGCAATTTTGTATTGTTCGACAAAGTTTGGCGTCGGTTACTTGATATGCGTCAGATATGTGCCTTTTTTTCTTCAACAGTTTAAAAAGAAGACGTACACTGATACTTACAGGTACCATGATAGTGGGCCTTACGGGAGCGGGTTGCATAGCAGCCGCAGGATAATACGCCGCTGCTGCAGCCAACGGCGGATAATATTGCAGTGGCCCGTACGCAGTGGGATAGCCCGCCAAGTATCCACCAGGATATCCCTGTCCATACATCGGTTGATACATCTAAGAGCGGATCGATATTTACCGATGAAAATCCTATCGTTCGGCGCTGCTCGCAACGCTCTGGTTCTTAACAATAAAACACGGAAGTAAGCGACTCTCACCATAGGATGCGTAAGAGTCTGATCGTATGTCGGCGGAGGCGGACCTTGTGTCGCGTATAGCTGCGGCTGATTGGGAAACACTCCGTAGGGCGCGGCGCCTGCAACTGTAACGACCAATGTTATTGCGCTCGAGATGCGAAGACAACAGCCGTCGGGACTTTCGGACGTACCAAAGAACAACTCGCGGCTCTCAAAGCGAGAAGACAAGCGCGTTAGGCGACAAACAAACCAGCATTTATTATGCGATATCTCATACACGTCAATTGCCGTCGATGTTACCGTGTTTTTATGCAATGTACCATTAAGTATCATACGATGTGTGTGTCGACCGAGATCTTTACCGTAGAAGTGAAGTCAAAAACGGGACAACGGAGTTCGCGTTAAAAAGAGAGAAAAAAAAGAGAGGCACACGCACGGATGAGGTTTTATTATATAGAGGAAATAGTACTAAGAGACAGAGAGGCCTTACCACCGTAGGTCGGAGGCTGCGTTGGCGCGGGGACAAAGCCGGTCGGTGGATGCGGTGCCACCGGATACGCTGCAACACAAGGCAACGCGAGATGCAGCTCTACCAAATCTGCAGGCCGCGAAATGGCGTGTGTGTGTGTTCGATCTAAGCCAACATGGTACGTGGTACCACCGCCAGAAAGGACGAGTGCCGGCGCGCCCCGACCGCGTCCCGACGCGGCGGCGAAGGGTCGATCTCGACGACGAGTCGTCGCCTCGTCCGCGTCGAACGCGGCGGAGCGCGTCGTCGGGGTCGGCAGCGCGGTTGGATCGTCTCCTCCGGCGCGGTTTTCCCGCGGATCTTTTTCTCCGGCATAAGCGTCCCTCGATATCTCAGAGGCACTGACGATCCGAAAAGCGACTCGAAAAGCGATCCGAACGAATACTTGTAAAGGCTCCCTAGTGTTCAACCACGTGAGAAAATCATTCAATGTTACCGCCTTGATTTTTAGCTTCCGCTTCTAAAGCGCCCTCGGCAAGCTTCTTAGCATGGTTTTAATCAAAGTAAGCTAGTAAGCTCGTTTGGAACAGTATAGAGAACACACAAACGCTACTTGACGGTGGTGCCACTCGAAAAGCGCACAATGCAGCGCGTAATCGTTCGCGGGAAATCGCTTTTCGCTCGAGATCGTTTTTTCTTTCCTTTTTCAAATACGAGACAGCCGCTTCGTGATAATCGCGTCGATAATTCGCTCGTTTTGACCCGCCACGACGAAGAAAGATCGTCCAACGCACCACCGATCCCCAGAGTGGTACTCCCACACCCAAGTATATCTTACACATGACATACACCGTTTTGATCAAGGTACTATTCAAAGCTCAAACAATGTTAGTCACTAAATAATGGTGAAAAGAAATAACCGAAGATATCACGCCCGTCTGTCGCCCCCCCGGGCTTTCCGCCGCCGAGCTTTTATTCCGCCCGGAACGTGAACCGCGTTGGCGCGCAGACAGGCTTCTTTGTAAAAACATTTACAAGGTGACCAACTACACGAAATATCAAAGAATGTCGACTCGACACTCGGTTTGTTCGATATATTAATTATCGATGCGTCCTATGTATTCCAAGATAACTATGGTGTATTAGTAATCACGTTCTCTCTTCTGATAATTCGTCTGTTTAAAGTCTCGTTATCGTAAAAGACGAGGAAAAAGAAACGTGCGCAATCGTCTTATTCCGTTAGCAAAATAAGACGAAGATTTTCTCGAGTGAATGATTGTAGTTTAAAAATCTTCTGTAATACACAATCTAATGATTAATATTTGTTCATAGGATTTTCAATATAGATCAAATTGAAGGAATCGACAGAAGAATGGGCCGGTAATTGAAGGCTGAGTTTGAGCAATTTTAGATGTTAGATTTTGCAACGTTCTTCGGTTTTTGGAGGAGTTGGTCACCCTGGATCACATCCTCTCGAGGATCCATCTCGAGGTCGCTAAGAAATTATCCACACGAATGGATCCACGATCGAGGAGCGGCCGAGACGAATCGCGTTCGAGAATAATTCGAAGTATCGATCGATTTCCCCGAGATTGGAGATCGCTATTTGTAAAGAGTTAATTAATTCAACGAATACGGTCGATTGATTTTAACAAACTCAAGATTTTCATCTTTCCGCTGAAACTTTCGCTAAACTTTCGTCGCTAGCTATTCTCGAAAAGCGATTCGTCGCTGAGCAACCTTTATTTCTAGAACTAAGATTTAATACGAAACCGATCTCAAAGCAAATAGCGTTACGCAATCAAGGTAGAAGCCAAATACATTCGTCTAAGAGGTCGAGCCTGAGGGATCCGCGCGTCAACTGAGAGGCGTCAACGACAAAATACTCGCTCGAATATAAGAAAAATCTTCGAGATAAATTGTTAACATCTTGAGATGTCGCCTGAGTGCTCTCTGTCTTTCCTTGGGAAGCTGGGTACTAGGACAATCGGATGGATCTGGAAAAGGAGCGTCTCGTAAGTATCTGATGTATTCGTTTGCACGAAATTCAAGTGAGGTGGATACGGAAATTTTGGTTATTAATAGTTGAAATTTTATTTTGCTAAAATAGAGAAGTGAAACGCATGGAATTTAGTAATCCTGGGAGAATCGTGTAGAGGGATTGACGAGAGGATTTGGGAAGTTGGGAACTGCATCGTTACGGATTCATCGGCTTGTCGGGCATATCGGGATCTTCAGCATCCTCTTCGGGACATTCATTCGTGACCGCACTCTGCAAGCAACCAACGTGTTAACAATTTATCCGTTTATACGATACGCTTCATCGATCGCAACCCGTCGTATCCCAACGTTACATTTCAACGTTACATTCTCGTTGCAGCTATGAACTCGAATCTCAATCTACCTGGAGAATGCGACCGTGCGTGGGACGTGACGGATAAGAGAGGCGAATCTAAGCGATAGACAGATCGTCGCAAATCCCGAGACTCGGCCGCGTTCGAGGAACAGAAAAACGACAAAACAGAGCTAAAATAAAGCCAGGAAGTAAGAAGGATAACGGTTGCTCCAAAGAGTGATGTTAAAACAAGCCCAAGTAATCGAAGGACTCGCGATGTGAGAACGACAGTCGGTCTCAGCATCATCGTTTACATTATCGTTATCATCATTATCATTATCATCGTCGTCATCGTCATTATTGTCATCGTCGTCCTCGTCATCGTCAACCGATGACGGGGCGCGATCTCACAAAGTTGAACCGAGGAGAAGGGAGACTCTCTACATTTCTCCCTTTCTCTCTCGGGGCGGTGAATGTGTAATTTATACAATGAGTATAGTGGTACGATGATTATGTATATATATATATATATAGATATATATATGTAATATTTATATATGCATATATAGCGGTGGACTATATATACATATCGGGCTCCACACATTCAAAAAGTCGTGACAAGACTCAGCAAACCACAAATTTCTGCAAATATCCAGAGATAAAGGTCAAACATGATTAAAAGTTCCTCGGAATCGTGTGTAATAAGTAAGTAGGTAAACGTCGGCGACCGGCCGCGTCGCGACGCCGCGAGACGCTCGGCCGCCTGCTTTTCTCTCTCTAGTCCTTTTAATTATCTAAATCGCGCCATGCGCCGCGCGTCGCCGCCGTCGAGAGGTCAATTATCCCCTTTCGAGTCTTTGGTTTTCTTGCGCTTTCACATAAATGTACATATATACACTGTCTAAAGTGTGCGCGAAAACGAAAGAAGCCGACAACCTGAATCTCCAGAGATCACTTTCGAAAGAAAGGAAATGAAAGGTAAAACATGGCAAAATGAAACACAGTGCGTTTTGCGAGTTACTCGCTTCAGCAACTGAAGAAATAACTCTTTCGAGAGCCGTTTAAAAGACAAAAATACATATTTCAGAATGGTGGAGATTACGGACGAAAATATGCCCGCCACAAAGAAAAAAACGAATTCCGAGGCGGAGGAGGATTTTTCGTCCTCCTGGCGACGTGCGCGCGGTTGCTCTGGCGCTGGATGGACATGTTATACTCTAACATAAACGTCAGCCCACACCAAATTGTCCATGATATGACCGAAGGCTGGTCGAACGGGCGGTGACGAGCGGTCCAACGCGGCTTCCCACACGTCTGTTTCCGCCACAAATTGCGCGATCTCGCGAGAGTTTATGGTGTCGATGATGATGCAGAAGCTACTTTACATTCTCGATTCACCCAGGTGCGAACACAGCTACCGGTCGAGGTGTAAGTCGAATGCGGAGAAAGGAAAGACACTTGCATCCACGCAGGCATGCTTTGTACCATATGAGAAGCTGACCGAAGGAAGGAAAAATTCCGGAAGCTCGAGGATCCGGACGAGAATAACTCGGCTCGAAACATCGCACGCGTTCTCTCTTTTTCTCTCTCTCTCCCTCTCTCTCGGGAATCGACGTCGCGTCATCCTAGACACCGGTCCGTCCACACATTCGCGCAGCCTTCGGTGTATTAATAAGTTATGTATCAATGTGCCACGGTGCAAACAATTATCGAATCAGTAACAACCGATTGTAATAATTAATGCTAGTACGGCTTTAATGATAAGTCGAAAAGTGTCCATAGCTCCCTTTCGTTTCGCTCTTTCTTTCTCTCTCTCTCTCTCTCTCTCTCTCTCTCTCTCCCTCGCTCTTTCTCTCTCTCTCTCTCTCTCCCCCTCTCTCACGCGCGCACTTTCTCTCTCACTCTCTCACTCTCTCTGACTTCTTCGATTTGTCCCAATGAGCAGTTCGACGCTATTCAGAGCATGATCCATTCTGATCTCGTTTTTTTGCTCGTTTCAGTCTACTCGACAACCCACGTGAAATGGCTGGCCAACGAGAGAGGCCAAGGGTGCGTCTACATTTTTTTCTTCTTTCTACCGGACGGCAGCTCATCGAAATGCTTCCGTGGAACAGGAAGTGTCCTCGGAACGAGTACGATCACCGGAGGCGCAACGAGAAAAGGATCGCCAGGAAGTCTCGAATACGCGAATTCTATGATGACAATATGGGAAACCACAGCTAAGAATACGTTATATCATTTTTTGGTATTTCCGTAAGTCCGATCGTGTAAGAGAACATAATTCGAAGAAACACGTCTTACTAATTAATCTACAGAGACGGTGGCCTACTGGTGTTACAAGCTGAAGTGTCTCGTCCACTATTTATGCGATTGGAAAATATCAAACGGATCCCGAGGGCTACAAGACAACGAGAGCGACAAGACGTAAACACCGGCGTCTCTCCCGCTTCCGGTGATCTTCGAAATAATCGCCGCGAGGGCACCCACGTCCAGTATCGACCAGCGTATCGAACGAACGCTACTTCGCTTAAGCTCACTATTAACAGTATACACGATTAACATATCTTGCCAATCATGCGCATGCAGTTCGTCGTGGCCAGGAGAACTCGTCTCGCGATTTCCCCAACGGGGGAATGTCGATCCGGCGCATTCGAAACGAGAGCGACGTGTCCACACGAGAGTACGGGTGCGCGACATGTTAATTAACACGCGAGATACACGTGGAGCGTGTAACTTATAGGCGAGAGGGAAATTTCGCGCGACGACGCCGACGAGTCTCCCGGGAAGAGCGACATCAAGGTCGTCTACGGAACTACGGTGATCACACAACAACACGACGATTCAAAACACGATTACATCAGTTCGCTCGATCCCGCCTTCCTTCGTGATCAAAGTTGGTACCGGTAAGTAAATACAAGCCGAGCGTAGGTGTTCGGGAGGGATCGAATGCGAATGAAGTAATCAATGTGGAAGGCGAAATCGTGAGAACCGGCTAAAACAGTATATCGAAAGAAAAGAAACATGCACGATTGTAGAAACAACGGCGGCGGGGCGCCGGACGACCGTCCTCTCTTCCATCGATCTCTCCCTCAATCCATTTCTCTCCGCTGTCTCTTTCTCTCTCTCTCCCTCTCTCTCTCTCTCTCCCTATCTTTTTTTACGTTCTATCAATTTGTCTCTTTCTCCGTTTCAGAAGTTGCGGAACGATCGTACCGAGACCCCTCGTCGCCGAGGAAAAAACGTTCCGAGCATGCGAACCGAGGTATAACAACTCATGGAAAAATTGAAGCTCGTTTTACTTGCACTGAGACTTACTATTGGGATGCTAAAGGGTGAACGCAATGTCACTTTTGCATTTTCGCCAGCCGCGATTGCGCAGCTCTCGCGCGCGTTCTTTATTTCTCCTTCTCTCACACACACACATACAACACACGCACACACATGATACGTGCACACGTGCACACGCTTTCTCTCTTTTTTTTTTTCCTTCGTTCTGAAGTCAACCACGCGCGCGCGAGAGCGACAAACCGCAGTCACGGCCGATGAGTGAGATTATGTCTCGTGTGATTCCACTGCTTCCACCGCTACGACGTTCAAACTACCGTAAACTCAAACTACCAAAGAATTGACCTATGATTACGACTACGATTGTCGGAAGAGGAAGTCGAGATGTCTCTTTTTTCTCTCTTTCTCTTTCTCTCTCTCTTTCTCTCTCACTCTCACTCTCTCTCTCTCTCTTTCTGTCTCTCTATATCACGTGTCTACTACGTGCAGAATGAGTGCTGCCACGAGTTTCCCTAGTCGGTCGATTAACTCCGTCAACTTGGAACTTTCTTGTCTTTTTGTTCTTATTCTTTTCTCGATTAAATCTATGTGTAGCGCGACGATGTTCGGGAAACTTGTGGCGTGGCTCGAAGCGACATGCACTATTTGTTAAAAGTGAGCTGGCAAGTTCCTAATGAAGTAAAAGTATCGTCAAAATAGTATGCCGAGCTTAGATACAGCATTCGTGTCTAGCCGCTGTGTTGGCGCGTGCACGTGCGCACAGCTCGATTTGCGAATTGGTTATCGTCGTAATTTGCGTTAAAAAAAAATAAAGATTAGAATTAGAACGGAAATCGAGAATCAAATCGAATGTGACGCGAATCGTTGATATGTTAACGATGAGGAATTCTTCAAGATGTTTAGGAGAAAAGATTTCTCGCTCTGATTATTCTTGCGTAAGCATATGAGATCAATAGAAAGCGACATATTATTTGGCGGATCTAAGTTAAAGTATCTGCTTTCATCGCGTGCACAATGGTGTGCGTTTTGATTCGAGAAATCTTACGGATTCATAATTGCACCGTATTGCTCGATCTTATTCTTAGACAGCAAAGTTACCTTTTGACACGTTACCGTTATTAGCAAGGATAAACTTATGTCGTCACGGAAGCAGAAATACATGAGATATATCGACCCGCAACTGTATAGAGTGCACGAGCGTGCGGCCGCGCGCGCGCGAACACGTCGGGCATAGAATAATAAAGAAAAAAAAAAAAAAGGAAAGATAGTAAAAGAACAATGAGTAAAGCAATCAGCCAATACCACGAAGTTCCAGTACGAAATATTGTTACACCCATATCAATATCTTACGACCATATTGATTTGGATATATAGCGACCGGCGTCTCCGATTCCCAAAAAGCGACCGGTCGAACGGCGCGAACGCGTCACACGGCGTTCGCGGTCGCGAGAGTGGGAAAACCGATTCGAATCGCTCGCTTGCGCACGCGCGCCTTCTCCGCGTTAAGTTTTCGCACGGTGTGTTCGATAGTTTTTTTTTTATATTTCGATTTCAAATTTGGCGCTTTGGCTTCGTGTGTTTTTTTCTCTTGCGTTTCCTCTCCGAGGAAACGTGTTGTTTTTTTCTCTCCCAACGATCGTTCGATGCCGTTCGAAGTCACCGTTTTCGAAGGGAATTTCCCGAAACGATGCGAAGTTTCACGCGGAGAACCTGGTAGCTTTAGCACGGCCACGTGGAAGTCACGCGACTCACGACTTGAGCGTGGCGCGTTTCCGGTTTCGAATCGGGAGACGCCTGGTGCGTTCTATATCTTTACGTACATTGAGGCTAGAGAAAAGCCAGCGATCGCTTCTAATCCCGTTGAAACTTGTTACTCATCTTTCACGAGCTGTAACGCTTCGCGTTCCGATTTATGCGTCGCCGATTCGGAAATCTACGAAGGATCTACGGACTCGCTTTCACGGAAGTCTAAGGAAGCAGAAGTATAAACACTTATGCGAATGCAAAATTTCAGATGGGTTCCCCGAAGTCTCGGGACTCCGAGATCCAAACGCTAAACGATACAGTCAATATGTGGGACTAACAGAGCTGAATTTTACGTATCACGCATGGGCCAGTGTGGGATCTGCGAAGCAGCAGTTCCGGAAGTGTGGAATCGAGTTATCAATACAGGCCCATAGATCCCTCTGAGCGTTAGCAGATTCTCTTCACCTTCTACACTTTGCCTTCGCCAGGTGCAAATGCACTCGAGCAACGAGACAGTGGACTTTAGAAGCGACCGGGATGGCTTGCCACGTAGCCTCAACATATTCAGGTGGTATACATATTTATATAATATATATATATGTGTGTATATACGTAATATATGTTGGTATAAACACGTAGTGAGTTAAGGTAATATATAGAGTAAGGTGAGATTAGATACGTGGCTTAGGCTGCGCCGGTCTCCGGAGCTCCACCTACTGACTGGGATCAAATCGTCTTTGTAATGGTCCGCTGCAAACATATTGACAGCCAAACTGTAGGCACTATCCCTCCGCTCAAGCTGCTACACCGCCAAAGGTATAATAAATGGTAGCAGATTCGCAGCAGTATAACAGTGTCTTCGCATGTTCTTACTAACAGTATTATATGGAGTTTAAGGAGCGCATCGGCTCTCCATTAACAGGCTAAGCTTTACGTATCCTTAACACACTGCGCTCTGCAGGAGCGCAGCACCTGCTTTGGGGACAGACTTGGTAATGAAACGTCGCACTAGAGCTCGACTGCTCTTAACGGCACTTACATGGAAGAATATACTTTCTCTCTTTCTCTCTCTCTATCTCTCACTCACTCACTCACTCACCCTCTCATCCTCTCTCACCCTCTCTTTCTTACTCGCCAGAGCTGTTCCACGGGTGTCTCGGATCTACTGCGCTCTGCTGTGTTGTGCAGATAGTAACTGAGCAGATCCGTGACACCTGGAGCAGCTTGAGCGTACAGTCAGACACTTAAGTGAACTCGGTCGCTTTGACCCCGCAGTGTCTATTCGATCGTAATCAGGTAGCGCGAAAAACCGTTTGCCAAACCGTACGTGATACTCAGTTAAACGCTCTACGAGCCCTTCTATTGTCAGACTTTTTCACACAGAGACATTTGCGCATTCTCATTCGTAACCGGCCCCCTGCATCTGTAAGAATACGGCTGAGTAATACCAAGAGATGACCTCCGGAGAGTATGTACAACCGAGAAACAAACAAAGACACCAGAGTGGCTCCGTATCCTTTGAATTTCCACTGAACGATTCAATCAAAACTTGTATTTCGACACCAAACATGTGTGTTCGCAGAGAAAAGGTTCATTGTTGTGTGTTTCAAGTCAGTGAGTTGTTGTACTCCAAGAAAGTAATATTAATATGTATGTTATAAGTATACATATGTATGCATTATTGGAGCGCAAGTTCCATCATTGCATACATATTTACCAAAGAAAGGGGAGGAAAACTAAGTACACGACTATGAGAATGCATTCAAGGTCGCATCATTATTGAGATTGAAAGGATTCAAATATTTGATAAAGATATTTGTAACTTAAAAGAGGTTGGAGAGAGTCACTTGAGGTGACTCAAGACGTTGGACCAAAAATTACAAAAGACTGGAACTCTCCAGAATATGTAGAAAAGAAATGGGGAGTAGAAATGCATAAGGATTCCAAGATCCGATGGTCCAGTTGGTCCTAGAAGGATTTAAAAACATAAGCGCATGGAAAATATCCGCAATCTCGCGAGGGAAATCGGGGAATACACGAGAGTCCGCCGAGGACCTTGGTGGTGAATAACTGCGACGAGAATTCGAAGCAGACTCGGCGAAAAAAAGTTGACGAGAATATAGAGGAAGGGGGAGAGGGGGGGCAGCGAGAGCGACAATTTGCAAATTCGACGCACGGGCCGATATGAGACGTAACGAAATTCTCTCTCTTTTGTCGCGGGGGAAAAAGAGAGAAAGAGAACGAGCGAGTCTCCGGAGGCCATTTTGTATTCCCAGCGCGATGCGCGGTATTGATTTGTCCTGTCAACTCGGGCCAGGTACTCGGAGCGGCCCGGGTGCCGACGCCCGGGGCTCCGGCGCGCGAGCAGCGAGCGACGGCGCGCCGCGTCGCATCGTGTGCACCAGGAGTCGCGTCGACGCCGGCGGCGTCACTTCGGGTGACGGCCGTGAGTCGCGTCGAGTGACAAGTGGTGAGGCACGGCTTATCTTAACGAGCGCACGCGTGTGTATTACGTGTATGTGTGTGTAGTGTAGAGTATGTCCCCCGTGTATATACGTGCACGCGCGTTTCCTGGTGTATATGTGCGCCTATGTATGTGTATGTGTATGTTTCCCTCTCTCTCTCTGGGGTCTGTCGGTGTACATTACACGCAACTGAACGGTAACGCGCGTGATTACGTCGTATAATTACCTTTCTTGTCGGTCATTATTGCTTAAAGTTTCACAATTTTACTAAAAAAAAGTGGTACGTTATTCCTAATTAAATCACCGATTCGAGTCTCGCAACACTGTTCGGCCGACGGGAACGGCTGTGACACTTGACAGACACTAGCGCCGTTTATTGAGCGTGTCCGCGGTGACGGCGCGGCGGCGCCGCGCGCTGCTGCCCGCCTCGCACTTCGATTGGGTCTTAGCTCCGCCAATCAGACCGCTCGAAGGTAAAGGTGGCTTCTCAGCGTTTTTGAGCTTCGTGCGCGTAGAACTGCGCAGTTCCCTGGAGCCCTGTCGAGAAATTGAAACTCGACCAATCAGGATCGAGCAAAATTGATCTGACTAGTCGAATTCTAATTTACTTCTTGCATTTCTCAATTCGCAATGCACATTCTGATACGAACTTTAAAGATCGGGTGTTTGAAATGTCGATTGGTCAGTTCTTTTCAATAGTACAACTAAAAAGAACAGGCTAGATATTTACTCATTGAGGATGCGTCGTATGACAAGTTTGTCGGATGTGCCGATTGGCTGTCGGATAGAGAATTTCTAGAGTCCCTAACATTTTCTCTAGATGTCTTTGAAACATCGATGATTTTGCAAATCATAGTGTAAAATATACGGTGCATATCGTTCCTATCGTTCGTGCCGCAAAGTAGCCGGTTAAGTACGGTCAAATACTGTTGATTAATAGCATTTTTGATATTCGTAATTAAGCAGCACGACATGTCGAATAAAAGCATGGAATCGCAGCGTAAGTAATCACTCAGAAACGAGCGTTAAGATTTTTACAAAAATCTGTAAATGTATATTGTATGTAATCGTTGGTATTTGAAATGTACTACTGATATAAAGTATGTGACATTGTGCCTTGTGTCTCATAGACACACTGCAACGTTTCTAACAAGAAATTATATTGTTATGATATTTTCATATTCATTAATAGGAAAACGTTTGATGAATGCCTTCCAGTATGATTGTCAGACATTGTTAACACGTTTCGAGTTAACTTACAACACTCACTTTCAAAACTTCTGTGAGATTTGGAGAGAAATGCAGTTCTCATTGATATTTGAGTAAGTACTTAACTCTTTTGTATATGAAAGAAAGAACCAAGACAGTATAAAGTTCTTCTTCACGAAGATCTTTTTTAAGATTTAATACAAAATGTTAAAATATTATAAGTCTACTAGGGAATAATTAATAAAAATTATAAACTCGCAGTTGCCAGTCCTCTGAAGTAACCCTGAGAATCTTTTGTGAAAATGCTCTCCATGTAACAAAGCAATTTCTGATCAAAGCATCGAGCCTGAAAGAACGTATTGGCGCTCTGTATCTTATGTACAGTGTATATTACATGCTGCAAAAAAATGATTTAAAGATTAGAATGACCTTCTCAGATTGGGAATGTTTAATGAATCTGCATCAGCAGATTAAGGTGGAACAGTATCTCGATGCTAACTATATTTTGTGTAAACTAATTGTCGATCGTGCATTTATCCATTGCTTTAGTGACAGTGAGGTATGTATCTGCTACTTAACTTTTCAAGCTACTAATATTAAATTGCAGCAGTTTTATTGATTGAAATGCCAGTAATTATTAAATTGTATATAAGTAAAACAATAATGTATAAATACAACAAATAATTTCTGACTTAACTTTGAACATATAATTTATTGACATACAATTTTATCAAGAAATACACTCTGCATAACCATCTGATAAGAAAATTTTCTCGCATTTATACTCACAGTTTGGTATAAATAAGCACTACCAAAAGAGCAAGACACAATCTATGTTGGATTATAGCTTATCGCCAAAGATTAAAGAACTAGCAGCACCAGGAAAGTTGCTCTCGACAATCAGTCATTTAAGCAAGATATACACAGAGAAGAAGCATATTCTCCTCAGTGAGCAGGAAATCTCCAGTGTGCAATTGTACGATGCAAATATGGCGGATAATATCATCGATAGCATTCGTACGATGCAATCTCAGAATAGAATATTTTCACAAAATATTAGCGAGGATAATAATGATGAATCGCCAGCGTTAATGCCAGCGTCAGCATTAGCGTCAACATCAGAGGCAGCATTAGCGTCAACATCAGAGTCAGCGCCAACGTCATCATTGTCTGTATTAATGTCAACATCTAATAACCAGAGCAGTCAAAAAATTAAAAAACGGTGAGTAATTTTCCTAGAATGTCAAAATATCCTGTGATAGTATATATATATTAGGATTTATATAGAAAAGATAATATAGAATAAAACTAATTTTGCATATTTTCTTTGTGTAAAAATGGATTAGAAGAAACAAGTACGTACAGTAACACCAGTTTTTTGACATAGTATATAAGTTTTCTTATGTGTATAACACAGTTGCTTTGAGTATTCATTTATTATTTATTTTTATCTCCTTATTGTGTTGTAAACTATGACTGTGCGAGTTTTCCTAGCCTAGAATTTATCCGTTGTAATATTAATTTTTCAGGAACGTCCAACGTCGGAAGAAACTAATCCTGGCCAAGATTGGTAGTGCGTTTGAAACAGCGCTAAGATCGGAGTCCGAAGATTCTTCCGAAGAAGAAGTGCATATGGAAATTGATTCAGATACTAGTGCAGATCCTTTGGAAGGTGTGTGAAGAAAGTTTATTATTGTTTTAGAGAACGACGCATGAGATTATAACTTCAAAGTAACGATAATAGGTGAAAAACAATTGATAATGAAAATTGTAATCTTTTTTTTATTCGACAGTTTTGAACTGAAATTTGTGGGGTCAAATTTTGGTTCACAACTGTCCTACTGTAAAATGATAAATCATAGTTAATGGTGGTAAAAATGTTAACAGTAAAAAGTATATAAAAATATATGTACATGGTTTTTCATAAGAAATCTCATATTTTATTGTAAAAACATGCGGTGCCACGGGAATCATAATAATCAAATGTTAATTTTGCGTGAAAAAGTGCTGTACTCGACTGAATCTTTCATCGAGGCACACTAGATCAGCATCAGAGCAATTCAATTCAATTGCTAAAGCAATGAAATTCTAGTAAATTCACAAACGCAGATACACACGCACGTGTTAAAGTTCAAGTTAAAGTTCAATGTAACAGCGGTTTAATTCACTTCTTCAAGAACTCTTCAAGAAAGCAATTCAGTTACCTCATTTGCTGGATTTATCCTTTCAAATTTTGAAAAAAAAAAAGAAAAATGAGGTAATCTGCTGTTTCACACTGAACCCTTCAATTTCATTCCAAGTCACTAAACTGTGCTACGCATTTTTGACAAGTTTCTTCTCTATGAAACACGCAAATACACGGTAGCAGTGATCGACATTGTTTCTCTCGCAGATCTGCGGGAGATTGTTGAAATTACCTCAAATTGAGAGGATCGCACGCGGAAAGTGAGCGAGTTTTTAAGACCTTCAAAATCCTACAGGATCCCCGACTTCGAATATCATTCGAAATGAGCCTCGTAGATTCGCTTACGGTGATATCGCCAGCATTGATCGTTCGTCAATGTTCTTTCGCAGGGCAAAAAGAAACCCCAGCGATCACGAATCACTGAGTCCACGAGGCTCTCTTCTAATACACCTTCAACTGGTTATTGTCGTCGAAGCCGGCGCTGTGCCCCGCGTTCCTCACGATAAAACTGGTGCCGTCGTAGTGCATGCGACGTTCGCCACGACGCACGAACAGATGCGACGTTTGGCCCAAGGAAGCGGTGCAGTGTAGGAAGGGCGTCGTCAAAGACGCCGTACCGTTGCTGGGCGATGTGCGCAGTTGGTATTTGTTGCTGTTTCGTGCAATCCTGTTGTACGACAGATTTATTTGAAATGGTTCGAATCGTGGATGAAATCGGAGGATCTTTCAGTACTATAACTTCATATCGCAATTTCTCTCAACGCGAAAGGACGTAAGTGTTGTCCACTCATATACCGTTAAAAATGTCTCGGAACTTGGAAAATGCTGATCCGTTTTTCTTTCGTCGGGCTTTCACTCATCAATGATACCGTTTGATTGATCTTTGATTCGGAAATTTCTAGAAATAATAAGGAGCGAAACGCGAATACACGGACCTAACGAGACCGTCGGGAGTTTGGGACACTCTGACGTTGTTGATAATCCAATTCTCAACTCCTTCCTCCGTTTGCCAGTACTCAGCCGTACTGAGATGCGCCGCGGCTTCCTGCAGCCACGCCGGTCCGTGACGGGAGCCCGTGTAGAAGACGTTCAGCGAGAAGTCCTGCGAGTTCAAAGTCCGCGGTAAGTCTAGCGCAAGTCAAAGGCGTTTTTCCACCTGATCGCTCGATCGGGAAATATTTCGTTAAGTTTCCCATTGAAAGGATCCGTACGATCATGCGAAAAGTCGAAAGATACGAGCGACCGAACACTCGAGTATCGGTAAATCCGGACGGGATTTACAGTCCTAGTTTGAGAGCACGTGTTAATCTGAAAACCTGGCTCATGTCCGAGAAGGAATCTGTGGTGGTCCTGGTCCCAGCCGTGTCTACGAGGTAAACGAGCGCGCACTGCTCCGACGTGAAACTGACCCCCTTGTACCACATCTTCGCGTACCTGGGGGAGGGGGGAAGGGAAAAAGCAAGTCGGTCGAAATGAACGCGAATTGCTCGAGAGAGCGCCGGGAGAATCTAAAGGACTAACTTGTTGTTGCCGTGACTGTCGTGCGCGACGATCTCCACCCGTGACCCGTATTGATATATCCTACCGTTCGGATGCAGCAAGGCCGCGTCCGCTCCGCGGCCACTCAGCGACAGGACTATGTTATTCTACGAGATACGAGACTTACATTTAAATTCGATCGATTTGCATAGCGATATCTCGCGTACTCCCTCCACGAGGGAGATTCTCCACGTTGATATTACGAAATGTCTCTTTGCAGAGGATCACCTTGAAGTTGATGACCCTAACGGCACGGTCGACGGTCAGGTCTACGCGTATCCTGTTGTGCAGTCGTAAAGATATGGTGCCGTGGGGGGTTGCAACGACGCCGCCCACGCTGGCGTCAGCGGCGTCATGCTCCCTCCAATTCTCCGTGTAGATGGAGGCCTCCTCGGTCGCATAATAAGGCCCGCCCGCGATCGACTTCCTGGCCTGCCGCCAGATCGCAGCTGACCCCGAATACGCCGAAGTCGCTGTGCCACCCAGACCGCTCCATTGGTCCGCCGGAGGTTCGAAGTATTTGGACAGCTCGCCGTATCGCTGACAAGATCGTTCGGAGAGAAGAAAGGTCAGTCGTCACAGATACAAAGTAACGCGATAACGAATCTCTACTTATATCGTACAAATAGCAACGGATATATGTATTCAACGCCTTTCAGAAATTCCATACAATTTTACGATTTTAACGTTTTCAATATCCTTCCCGTACTTTGTAATTGTAATTATATGCGCGTATGTGTGCGTTGCGCGCATTAATAGAGTTTTTTTATCCGTACATTTTTATTCGTAGGAAATTATATAAATATTAGAGCGCAAGAAACACGAAACTTTGAAGTGCTACACCACTTGTTACAGTATTTAAAATTTTAGAATATTATGCATGTTATGAATATTATGAAAAATGAATGTATGACTCATGAGTCACACGTGTTCACTTTTTACGACTTCCTATATCTTGACTGATGTTTATCCCTCAAACTAATGTGAGGAGTTTGAAGCTATCTTTCTCAAGTATCTACTTGAATTTTTTTTTTATTGTGTCGTTATCTTAGTGTTTGCGTAAACTGGTTGTAAAACTGTCTCCTCCAGGTTTAAAATAAGATAAAAATAAATTAGTGTCAGAAGATAAAGTTTAAGACATGGTACTTGAAAGTTGGCATCTTCTGGTTGAGGATGATAATTATGCGCGGTATAGAGAGATCGGGGTCGCATGGCTGTAGTTGAACTGGTTTGATTCGGTATTGTTGTCATCGAGTACGATGGTGTCGTCGTCATCGCCGGCAGGACGAAAGACTTGTGTATTTCTTTCCGGAATTCAGCGCATACATTCGTCATTCCTTTCACCTCGAAAAATATAAAAATAGTCGAAGTATAAACAAGGCCAATTAAAGTTTCTTCTTCATTGCAGCCATCTTTGTCAATGGCTTTCAAAAGCAAGGAAACAAGCCCAAAATTCGCGCGAAATACGATGAATCAAAAGAATACGTTTGCGAGATGACACTCGTGATTCGAAGAATTTTGAACGTGCATTTTCTCGCTTCTGACATCATCGAACAAAACGACCGCAGCGAGAACCTTTTAACGTTCCTCTTCAAGAATTCAATTTCGAGAGGAATCGATCTTAAAGTTAAAAAATATCCGAGCTTCTAACTTAGATCCCGGTGGAAATGATAACGACTCATTGCAGATGAAATAGCAAACGGGAGGAAAGTTTGCGTGGAAACGCACTTTGGTATCGCCGGCGGCGTTCCTTGGTTTCTTGCGCCGGGACTTCCGGTGCTTAGTGACCGCCGCTTGGCCAGCCTCGCCTGCGTGATCCACGGCTGAAGCGATTTCGGGCTCCCGGGGGACGAGAACGCGCGTCTCAGCGCCGCGACTATTCGCTCGCATGGAGCCTCGGTATAAAACGGAAACTGACACGACGACAGGCCTACGTCGTGCCAACAAGCAAGCGTCTCGCTTTCTCGTTCCTCGTTGTCCTGGTGATTCGCCAAAAGACAACTGATGGTCTGACGGTGCCCTCGCGGCCAACGTTGATCCTCCGATTTATCGATCTTCACTTGACGATTCGAATCGCGGTAGATATTCCATCGAAAATCGAATATGTATTATAAAACGAAGTTGCTTTTTACAAGGCAGGTTCGCTCGCTAAGTATCTGACGTTTTATCCAGTTATGGTATTTAATCCTAGGTGATATTACATACGCAACGTTCAGTTGTTATCGAGTCGATGTTTTTATTATTTTTTTTTTCATGGACATCGTCGTCATTGCCAAGCTCGCAATTTATTCAGCTGCACATTCCACGATAACAGCAATCCGGAGTATACACACAACATGCCACTTTTACATCATAGAAATTCTTTTCGTACGTTAAATGCCGTGTGTTTCGCGCTCCAAGTGAACAAATTCTCCTTCTGTGTTATCACTTGTCTTCGCTCTTGCAGCTTCGCTTCTCACGAGGACACGCTTGTCATACGTAATCACGTGAATCTCTGACAGGATTAGGAATTGTTTTGCAGATTAAGACGAACGCTCGCATGACGTATGAAATGACGTAAGAACGATAAAACCTGCTGTGAAAAATTAAGACAATTGAAAAAAAAGAAAAATATCCAAGTAATTTCGCGTTGCATCTGCATTGTGATTCCCCGTTGTTCCGGAGTTCAAATCACTGACACATTTACCGAGTCTTTTTTTTTTCAATATACACGGTGTTGCGATACTCTGTACGTCGTTGCATAATTGTTTTCTTTTGCGTAACGTGAAATTACAGCAGCAATTATTAAAGCGCCTGCACAGCCTACAGATAGCTTTGTTACGAGGAAAACGCAGAGAAAAACTGTGAGAGGAAAACAAGGGGGGAGAGAGAGAGAGAGAGAGAGGCAAAGATGAGGAAAATTCTTGTGATAAGTTTTAATTTGTCAAGCGACCTCATACCGACGATAATACGCGTTACAATAAACATCGAGGAACTTTTGCAAATACTTAATACGAGTCGCTTTTTTTGCAGAGTGGGGATGCGCGACTTTATCTGTGCGCACGTGTTGCGGAGTCTCTCAGTACATGATCGCGTACACATCTCCACGTGCTCTCTCCAGTTAATGCCGCTCTATTTGCGAGCCAATCGATCTTCCTGGTCCGCGATTAATTCGAAATGATCCTTCCGGCTCTGCGTCTGCTCGCGCTGCTCACAGTGGCGTTAGGTAAACGCTCTCTCTTCTTTCTTTTTCCAAGAACTGTGTTAACTTGGCATTTCTATCGAGTTCATTCCGGCAATATTTTTCCACAAACCGATGTTAGACCGGTTGTTAATGAGATGCGGTTTTATATAGTTAATCGCGGCGATGCGTAATGCGTGTGTCTCGCGCGATTTCCACTCGATGATTGTATATTTGAACGGTGTGTAGTGAATGGAGCTTATATTAATATTATTTTATTATTATTTTCCTCGTGCCTTCACAATAATTTCGTTTTTTTTTTTTTTGATAATTAGAATCTTCGCGTTTTAGGAATGCCACTGTCCTCCGAGGTTACGGAAAAAAAAGACCCGGCAAAGCGTGAAACGAAAAAGGACACTTTGCGGCTTGTCACAGTGGTATATACATGTATTAGATTCTTATAAAAGTTTCATCGGTATCTTTGGTATCTGGAGACTGACGAAACTTTCACAGATAATTAAGAAACGAGAACGGAGCTAAGTGCCAGTATGATTTCAAGATAAATGATATTTTTCTCATATGTAATGTACACAATGGCTCGTATTTAAAACGCGGTTATAACGATGTTAGCGCGCTAATGTATGTAAAATACGTCATAGCTAACACTAAAGTCAAGAGATATCAGTATTGTCAGTATCGCTTACATTGTAAACGTAATAACAACAATATTATGTTAGAAAAAATCGATAATTTTGCTTATTTATAGCAAAATGTCTACTCATTGTTGATAAGTTAACTCGTTGGCGCGCTAACATCGTTAAATAAGCGCGTTCAGAATACGGGCCAATGTATGTTTCTGTCATTGGGACTTCGTTTTATTTTTTTTTCTTCATACTTAAACACTTAACTCCGGTTTTATTTCACTTTTCTAATTTAATATTCTTTAATTGTGATTAATATACATACATGTATCGTCATAAGGTATTCCTTAAGGTCATTCCACATTAAAATTAATATTTATTCCCACGTTAAGGATAAGTTATATCAGCACTTTTAACTATTTACAGTGAGATAATTTTTGCTCTGGATCGATTCAATTCTTCATAAATTTTCCCTCAATATTGATTAATGTCAAATAAGATTGGTGTGTGTATATTTTTAGCAGGCAAAGAAAAGAGACCTAAACAAGATCCGAGCACCTCTCCCATCACGTCTCATCAATTCATACCGCCTCATAGTCATTATCTTCAAAGCCAGTGACTCCTATTGTAAAGTCGGACGAACGGTTAAATTGTATTTGCGTCGACATTAACGTTATCAGGGGAATAAACAATCCTCTGTACGTATTTTCATTACTTCAATCCTATTTAGAAAAAGCGACCTAGATTTTTTTTATCGTTAAATCAGTTGGTCAAACAAAATCTCTCATTTATCGGACGTATATATTTTACACGTTATCGAGCCACGTCACAATTGCATTGCGGTTTATCGCCTACATACAATGCAATCTAAGAGTTTGATTTATACTCCATGGAACGAAATTAACGTCACGTGATGTGTGAAATCTTTCTGCTTGTAGGTAATGAGACATGGCGATAGAGCACCCGCCGACACCTATCCAAACGATCCTTATATCAAGGACCCCATGGAACCTTACGGCTGGGGTCAACTGACAAATGTAAATCTCGCTTCCTTCTTTTCCTCGAACGGAGTTCACTTTGTGACGACGAATTTAATCGCCATTAATTGAGACAGGAAGGAAGAAGAAATCAATATAATCAAGGGCTGTTTCTGCGAGAATGTTACAACAATTTCCTGGGACCCTCTTACAGTCCCAATATATTCCATTTACAAAGCACCTTTGTGGATCGTGCAAAAATGTCAGCCCAGCTGGAGGCTGCCGGTTTGTGGAAGCCTAACAAGGAACAATTGTTCAAATCCGATCTACCTTGGCAGCCGGTCACGCTGTTTTACCAGAAACAGTCAGAAGACACGGTAAAGCATTTCTATAAACATATCTGTCTAGACGATCCGATATCGTTGAAGATGTATCACTGCATGAGAATAAATCATGTATTATGACGATCGTCTCTGATGTCATGATTCGATATAGCTACGACGAGTGGAGATGGGGGATTTCTTTTTTACCGAAATATTGTAAATATTCTGTGTACCTTCCAGCTTATGTTAGTGTGGAACACGTGTCCGAAGTATACCCAGCTACGCAGCTCAGTGAACGACTTGCCAGAAGTCCGAAAAGTTTACGAGAATAATAAACTATTGTTCGAGGAGCTCACGGCTTTAACGGGCATGCCAATTACGGATGCCGACGGTGTTAGTTCGCTCTACGCCACTTTGGCAGCGGAGGTTTGTACAGGATAGCACTTGAAATCGTTATCGGAATCGTCATCGATCTAGCTCATTTCTTTGATTGTGCTCTGATTAAGTTCTAGTCATTTATATAAGTAATTTCAATTATACTAATAATTATACAAATTCTACTACACATTTTATAATTACTATTCACCTGTTAGTGCATTTCAGTCTTTTTAAAAATATATACGAACCACACTGTCAACCTAAATAATAGCCAATTCCGTGATTGTAGTTTCACAAGCTCTTTTCAATTTGTTAGTCGTTAGTTGTGCAATTATATTACTGTTACAGAAAGGAATGAACTTGTCTCAGCCGGAGTGGACGATGGATTATTATCCTGATAAGCTAATACCTCTGACCTTGTACTCACTGCAATTTAACACACACAACGATGACTTCCGCAGATTGAAGGGCGGTCCCATGGTGAAAAAGATCATCGACGACATGTTGGCAAAGAGAGAGGGCACTCTGCGGCCTGAGGAGAGGAAGATGTTCATGTTCGTTGGCCACGATAACACTGTCGTCGATTTGTTGAATACTATATACATTTGGCACAATCAATTACCGCATTATAACATCATGATTATGATAGAACTGCACGAAGACGAATATGAATGGAACGTTCAGGTAAGCGATTCAGGCTTCCTCGATCAATTTTCTAAGTGGTGCAGTCACTAATATCGAACGTTCCGCACCTTGCGATTTCAATGACGGATTTGCCGGCTAATTCTTCGGTTCGATTTTCCATCGGCGAAATTATCGACTTCTCCGGTAAAATCGTGAGTGATCGACCCTTGAATACTCGTGTAGATATTTCTACGGAATACGACAGCCCACGAGCCGTACCCGTTGACGATACCTGGATGTACCACTGTGTGTCCTCTCGACCAATTTGTTGAGATACTTAAGCCGGTAACACCAGACAATTGGGAGGAAGAATGCAAGGTCGACGGCAACTACGTTACACCATCCGCGCCACTTCCGTAGAAATGATAGAGATCGTTACTTCTCATAAAAATGACATATCGCCCGTGTCATCATTTGTGTATAATTTTTTTCCTGTATAATTTTATTATTATAATCACATTGTAAATAATTATTTACATCGTTAATGTTTGCGACATTGACTTTCGTTATGTATAAACTGCCGGGCCTGGTGTCTAAAGAATTCAAAGTATCTCCTCTAAAAGATCAAAATTAGTCGAGATCTTGAAATTCTGCGCTGTACGTAAACAACAAAATTTCGAAATAAAAGAACTTGTCCATTATCCAATTTGATGCCTTTGTTTAGCAAAGATCTTGTAACGTCAATGAATATCCGGACTGGTTTTACAATTTACCAACTAAAAATCGTATCATTCGTATAATATCGATCATTCGTATCAACGAAATTGTCCTTTCCTGTCTCTTGAAGCTTCTAATATTTGATGCACAAGTGAATTGGGCCCGAAACTTGCCTAGTGTCGAGAAGATTCAAGCGAATATCTTCTCTTCCCGTCGTTTCTTCGTGACTACCGTACCAGGCTTGTGTTGTGCATCAGGATGGTTGAGAAGCTCTGGTGGACACGTAGATATCGGACTGGCGAGGATGGTTTGCTTAAGATCGTAGAACAAGTGGCTGTCATCCTTCGTGCAGAAGGAAATGGCAAGACCGGCTTTGCCGGCACGACCGGTTCGACCGATCCTGTGAGTGTAGTCTGAAAAAAATGACGGAAAAAAAAACAGTTAAAATAAATCGTGCAGCTGATTTCTACTTGAGGAAAATCTCTCGCGAAGAGTGACTAACTCTGTGCTTTGTGATGATAATTACAGATTAGAATCGTAAATTTTAATGGATCTCTACTTTTACTAAACGGCTCGATTTCTGATATCAACAATTGCATAAGAATAAATACGAAAAGTGTATAGTATAAGTGATCACCTTCGATAGTCTTAGCCATGTCATAGTTGATGACCATCGACACATCCTTGATGTCGATACCACGTCCAGCAACGTCAGTGGCCACCAGAATGTCTTTGCTACCGCTCTTGAGCGACGCCAGGGCGTACTCACGCTGCTCCTGACCTTTGCCACCGTGCAGAGTGCAGGCGTTGTACTAAAATGAAAGGACACATTAGACGACCGTCAACAGTTTTGTCCGTCAAATCGTCTTTGCAGCTTTCTAATCCAAGAGAATTACGAGTACTCGAGTGAGTTAAAAAAAACGAAAGAGAGAGCCAAGTACATACTCCTAACTTCTCCAAGCCTCTCGCCAAGACGTCCGCACCCTTCTTCTGATTAACGAATATGATGACAGGTGGCTCGACACCTCTGCTGAGTATCTCCATCAGTTTCTTGCGTTTGTCGGCTTCGCCCATGATATGAACTATCTGCTCGGTACGCTCGGTAGGCTTGCCAACGCTGCCGATGTACACGACCGCCGGTCTCCTCAGATAAGTTCTAGCTAGTCGCTCCACAGCAGGAGGCATTGTGGCAGTGAACATCACTGTCTAGAAAGCATAGCTATAGGTATTAAGACATTTACTTGCGATTTTAATGGATAAAATTGGATGTAACTAAATGAAATTTGAATGATACGAAAAGACGAAGAAAGTGCAATTAGTTTGGAAATTTCTCTTACTTGTCTGTACTTCTTCTTCGTGTTGTAGTTAGCCAGGAGTTTCTCCTCATTCTCCGCGTCCTCGTTGTCCGGTTTTAGATTCGTCACAGGCATGTATTCCAAAATTTTCTGAACGTCTGGAAAAATATTTTTTACAATATTTTAAAAAATATTTTTATATTATATGGTAATTGTAGAATCCGAGGAATCTGTTAAAAGTCCTTGACTTACATACCTGGCTCGAAACCCATGTCTATCATTCTGTCAGCCTCGTCCAGCACAATGTATGTACATTGATTCAACACGAGATATCGATTTTCCAAAACGTCTATCAAGCGTCCGGGTGTAGCGATGACAATCTAGAAAATGAAATAGTTAACTCGATACCTTGAATCCGTCAGATCGAGTTGGATCTCAAGCGTTATCCAGTTTGCGGAAAGAAAAGTTAGTGAAATCAGTTGCTCATAATCAAGTGGCGGGGGACATACCTCACAACCCATCCTCAATCTGAAACCTTGCTCTTCTCTGGAGAGACCACCTACTACCACGACGGTCCGAATACCCAATGGCTGTCCGAATTTGTTGGTTTCTTCTTCTATCTGTTGTGCCAATTCACTGCAAAGTACACGGAAGATAAATATTGAGGAAATTTCAGGAGGAAAAATCGAGGAAAGCAATCGGTACCGTGTAGGTGCTAAAATGATACTGTAGGGTCCTTGATCGGCCTCCTCGAGCCTCTCGATTTTTGGCAGGCTGGTGATCCACAGTAGCAACGGAATCAGGAACGCCAGAGTTTTACCCGAACCGGTCTCGGCGACGCCAATGATGTCGCGATTCTGCAGACCGATGGGAATCGCCTGCCGCTGAATGGGAGTGAGATCCTTGTAGCCGACTTTGTCGATGATGTCCAGGATCTCTTTGGGGAAGCCTGACTCCTTCCAAGATCGAATAGGGTCGGGAATGCGGCCGCCCTTTATCGTGATGTTATAATCTTCACGGAAGATACGCCAGTCGCGCTCAGTCATCTCATTCAGTGCCTTCTCAGACCAATGCCGGTCATCCCACTTTTGCTTCTCCTCTTTCCGCTTCACTTTCTTCAATCTCATCCTTGAAGATACAAAAACAAAGACATCTTTCATATCCCAATGTAAGTACAGATATAGCTCTTAACGCCTAAGAATAGTCAAACGTTTTATATTACAAAGAAAAAGAAAAACTGTTATAAGTATTTGAGTTAAAGATATGAGAGTTATCTTTTTCTCACCAAGTTCGATATTTTTACTATGATTAATTGTTCGCTGACAAAACTTACTTTTCTTGCTCCTTCTCAGCCTCTGTACGCCTCTTCTCCAGTAATTCACCGTAGAACTTGCTCTGATCTCGTTTCTGCGCCTTAATGTCGATACCGGCCAGATTACCTCTGCCGAAGAACTGCACCTGGTGCCGTTCCTTATAAATGCTGTTGTAATCCACAGAAGTATCCTCCGAAGTGTCCCAGTCAAAAACAAACTTACGGTCATTCAGCCTTCTGACTCGACGCTTCTTTTTCACCAGACCTAGATATCGTTCCTTGATAGCCTCTACTTCTTTCTCCTTATCCTTGTCTTTAATCTCGTCCTCGCGTGAACGTGTCTCTCTTCTCCTATCACGGAATATTTTTCTTTCAGAACTGAATACAATCTTTAAAATCTGAATCAAGTTTCAAAGTCCCACTCATAACCATATCAACAAATAGAAGCATACGAATGAAATACCTGTCTCTATCGTCCCATTCTCTCTCTTTGTTAATATTGTTGTCGTTGTGAAACAGAGACTTGCGTTCTTCCTCCTGTTGTTTCCTTATCGCATCTACTTCCTGTTGACGTTTTTCCAATGCCAAAGCAGCACGTTTTTCCTTGCTGAGGAACTTAGGTTTAGCCCGAGCTTCCTCCTCTGCCTTCTTTTTAGATAGTAGCTCCTCCAAACTCAACGGTTCTTTTTTCGGCACCGACTTGGTCTTATCCTCTGTTTCATCCTCGTCTTTCTTGACGTCGTTCTTTATGTCCTTCTTTGAATCATCCTCATTGGCAAGCACAGGACTCGTCTTTCGTTTCTTGTCGTCTTTGGACCTGTCCTTGGGGTCCCTACGTTCCCTCGAACGATCGCGATCCCTCTCTCGTGATCGGTCACGCTCGCGCGATCTATCTCGCTCTCGAGATCGCTCCCTCGACCTGGATCGCTTCCTATCTTTCTTGCGGTCCTTCGACCGGCTTCTGCTGCGTCGACGGTCACGTCGCTCACGATCACGCTCACGTTCACGATCACGGTCGCGAGATCGACTACGACGTGTGGTTTTCTTGTCGTGTGGCATTTCGCGAAGTTACTTGACGTACGACGAAACGAGACAAATTCTAGACTGGAGCTGTCCAGGAATAAGGCTATTGTGAGGATTTCACTCGCTATATTATGTTATCAATTGCTGACGGTTTATTTTTATAGAAAAAGAAATTATAGTTTAAAACGTTCCATACCTTTGTTACATTCACAACTCGTAGTTTTCCAAACTGAGTTAACCAAACAGATCAAACATAACCTTATTTCGTGCCAGTAACTAAGGCAAACACGACGACAAGTAGAACAGCTTTGCGACGCTGCGATCACGGAGAAACGGCTTCATAGAAGATTCAGGTCTGACACACAATACGTCGTATGTCGCTGTCGGGTGTCAGAACGCAGCCGATGATCCAATGAGAGAATAAATGTTTTCGACTCACCTCATTGGACCATCGGCTGCGTTTCGTCATCCGACGTATTGTATATCAAGCTTGAATTCAGCATGTGTTGTATTTTGAGTATTCCGGAGTACTGCTAACTTCGTTTTGATTTGGCATTTCTTATTGAAAATAAATGCGAATATTCAATTTAAAGCAAGTTTCCCAATGTGCCTATCAGTAATTACAAAATGATTTGTCGAAAACTTTGCTCAGCACTCAAGTTAAGAAATACAGTAGGTTATGTCAACGAATTAAATCGCATTATTTGCGGAAAACAACGTAAGTAAATAAGAAATAACAAGTACTTGGTATTAATAATATTCTGCCTTCATTCCTGTCCACAATTTTCTAAGCTCAAAGGTTTCAACGATGTGAATAAAATTAAACAATGTTTCTCTTTTAAGCTCTCGTATCTCATTGTTGTGATGAAGCCAAGAATGGGTACTTGCAGCCCAGATTGCAGCCTCCAGTGGTCAGTTTCTGCACGAAAGAACTTCCTAAGAACGCCAATGTTTTCGGAGACATCTCAGGCAGAAAATTCGAGTATGTTGAAATGGATAAGTTTGAAGAAGAGCAGGAAAAGTTTGAGGATACTGAGGCTTGCGTCCCACGTCGATTGAAACCTAGTCCAGGCAACTATGGGCGCATGATTAAGTCGCATTTGAAAAAGAATGACATAAATTCTGCTCTGAAAGTATTCGATCTGATAAAGGAAAACCGAGACAAACCTACGATGTATATGTACAATCTTCTGATACGAGCTCTCTCCATGCAGGGTGATATAAAGAAATGCTTTAGTCTATATAATAAAGCAAAAAAGCGTGCTCTTACGCCAAACGCAGCGACTTACACCTCTCTATTCAACGCGTGCGCCACGTCGGACAACAAGGAATTAGCTTTGGAGCATTTAAACAATCTACGACAGTCACTGTACCAGAAGCAATTTCCGCTGAATCAGGTGCACTACAATGTCATGGTGAAGGCATACGCCTGGCATAGTCAGATCGGCGAAGCGTTTCGATTGGTGGATGAGATGATGGACAATCGTATCGAAATAGGAGAGATCACTTTCAATTCGCTATTTCACGCTGCAATTGCCGATAAAGAGAATGGTCTTCGACATGCTTTGACGATATGGCATTTAATGTGTAAGTGGAAGGTCAGGCGCACTTTGATTATGTATGATCTTTTTCTGCGAACGATCAGAGATTGCAAACTGGGGGATACGAAGGTCAACGATGTCCTTCTTCCAAACTACGAGGCGACTAGGATCTTATTGAAGGAAGGAGAGAAGCCGGATTTGTTGGCATCACCGCCCTTTGTGAGCACGTTATTGCTATTAATGGAACCGAAGCAAGGCAATGTTACGGAAAACTCCCTCATCAGAGCAAATGAGCAGAACCTCCCACAGGCAGCGTCAATACACTTAAACGATGTGTTCATGAGCAATCGTTTAACCTTATTCGGTGGTATCGAAGGATTTTTAGGTCGAATGGCCGCCGACGGTGTTAAGCCAGGCGCTAAAACCATTACGATGTTCCTGGATTTAATTCCAAACACAATAGCTGCTGAAAATCTTCTCATGAAATTGGCAGATGAAAAAAATATCCCGCTAGATATTGACTTTTATAATATGCTTATCAAGAGGCGCAGCATGCGTCGTGAATACAAAGCTGCGAAGGTGAGTGTTCGTAGATTTGCGCAATTTATCGTTTAATTAGTGCATAATGCGACTCTATTATTTAGGAAGTGATACAAATAACTGAGAGGAAGTCGCTTGCTCCAAACATAATGACGTTCGGAGTTCTGGCACTTTCTTGTCAAGAATATCAAGACGCCAAAGAGTTCCTGGATGGAATGGAGGCTTTTGGTTATAGGCCCAATATTATAATCATGGGTGCTCTTCTTGGAACAGCTTGCTGTAAAAATAATTTCGGATTCCTCATGTTAGTGATGGATTACATGGAAAGAAATCAAATAAAACCCAATAAAAAAATTATAGAATCACTGACGAAATTCTCGAAAAAAATACCAAATTTACGGAAGCCTAAGGTACACAGAATACTTATTCTTGTAGTAGTTATTATATCTTTTTATTACGTTGTGTTTTTCAATGAAAAAATTTAACATCCTGCAAGAAAAATAGCCAAAGTAAAAGAGGTAACACACACGCACAATAGTTTCAAAATAAATCACGTCACAAGGAAAGAATAATTTTTCACTTTATTTAATATTTATATATATTCTTTTATTTCTTATTTTATTTAAAGTACTGTGCGGTAAATATTTAAGAAATATCGATAAATTAAAAAAAATAACGTTCAAAATATATATATATATATATACATACATATGTAATAATTATGTGTAATCTCTTTGTAGGGTAAAGGCAAAATGCGAAGATTGAAAAACTTGGAGAAACACGTCTACAAATTTGAAAATATGTTCTCTAATTGGCAAAAGTTAGTTAAGTCAAATGATTTGTAATACAATAAAATATACTTTCGCGGAGGACGTAGCATGATTTTTTAGAGTTACTTCGAAAAAGATCATGCATTTTTCAAGAACTCGCCAGGGATTTGTCGAACGATCTCTAGGATCGTACTACAGCAAAATTGGGATGTTTTTGCGTAATTTGAGGAAGAGAAGAATTCGAGGAGCAGGAAGAATGAATTAACGAAGGTACGGAGGACGAGTTTCTTGCGCCCACGGCCGGCTTCTGGTCCCGCTGTTGATAGCGCGCGGTGGGCATGTTCCGCGTATGCTGAGCTTGTTGTAACCAGTAGGGCCTGTCGGTTGAGCTCCGCACGTTTCCAGCGCTACGAATTCGTCCACATGAAGAGACGGTGGTCTCGAGGTATTGGGCGGTCTCGATCGAAAGGGATCAGCGCCTCTACCCACCCCTCCACCCACCGGGCCACCCCGTAATGAGTTGGTGAACTGGTTTCTACCTCGTACCGGTGTCACTGGAGTGGAAAATGAAAAAAAGAAATTGCTACGTAATACAAAAACGGGAATCGATCGACTACAATCCGTTGCGGAGATCGGCTGGTAGATGAGCGTTAAAAATCTTACCAAACGGCTGCTTCGACTTGGCGATTGGGGAGCTCTGCTTCTCCGTTCTGCTTTCTTGCTCCTCATCTTGCGGTTTCGACTGCAGAGGTTGGGTGGCGTCGTCGGGAGGTGCTTTGGAGCACAAATTCTGCGCCTCCGCCAACAGATTGAAGTCAGCGGGCAGTAACTCGGCGGCGAGTGCCAACAGGTCTACCGTATTCTCCGCTTGTATCTGACTGGTCGTCGCGAAGGAGAATTTCGTGGACCGGGCCGGACTGTTACCGGTCGTCCCGGCGCATCTTTGCGAGAACTGATTCAACAGAGCCTCCGGAGTAGGCAACAGCGGTTCCAACATCTCCGGGATGGGTTCTTTCTCCTCTCTCTCTTCGGCCTTCAAAGTCTCCACCAGCTCCTTCGCGCGCTTCAATTTCTCCAAGGGATGGTCGTTTCTCTCCCAAGAGATCAAAGAGGCCAACTGCTGTGCGCGCAGGTGTAGGGATCGTCTCTCGGAAGCAATCAAATTTTCCAAGAAGGTCACGGTCAGGCCCACCAGGGGACACGTCTCGGGATCTTCCAAAGTAGACACGTGATCCAGCAACGCGCGTAAGGCACCAGGGTTGTTTTCCAGGCAGCTCTTTACGTGGTACAGGCCATAGTTGTGACCGATGAGGGACAGGAGGACGTGCAGGGTGCACTCTATCACATCCAGCTGGTACTTCGTGCTGGTGGCTAAGATTTCGATCAGAGCCGCGAGGATTGACAGTAAAGGTTCCTTGCTGGGTACCGAATGCGTAAGCTTCTTCTCGAAGGGCTCGTTATCCTCCTGCATCAGGCTCAGACCACAGTCGCACAGGGTCTCGAAGATACTGAGGATTTCGTACTGCGCACGGACTTCACCGCTGTTCTTCAGGGTGGAGCACATCATCTCGATGACCGGTGGGTACTTCTGATCGGATTTCACCTGTGCCCTGGACGCAGGACTCGTCAGGGTCAGCAAGGTGGCCTTCATGGGCGCGTGCCTAGCTAGATCGCTGATCAGAGCGAGAATGGGAATATTATTCTGAGGAGTGGCCGCTAAGATGCCATCCAAGAGACATCTTCCGACCAAAAGAGCCGTCGGCGCCGCCAGGTCGCTCAACTGCTTGCACACCGTGGACAAAAGGAGCAAGACTTCTCCGTTCCAAGTGGCGCAGAGTAATCGCAGAGTTTCCGTGAGATTCGTGGCTTGCGCTTGCAGATGCGCCGACCAGAGTTTCCTCAGGCCTACAACTCTCGCCGCGTCCTCGGTGGCGGTCTCTCGCGGTGTCAGGACGGGCGGTAACAGGCGTGCCAGCAGCTTCAGACCCGGCACGAAGTTGCAGGGACTGAGCGAGACCATTTTCAGCACCTCGCCCAACATCTGAGTCCACAGAGACTTGGCTACGTTGCCGGAACCGTCGGAATCGACCGCCTGGGTGAACACCAGCAGCGTGCCCACGATCTCCTCGGACAGAGTCCGCACTACTAGATTAGGCGGCACGGCCTCAACCAAGGAATAGACACCCAAGAGCGGAACGACAGCCGTGAGATCCTTGAAGTCCGTCGCCATGCACTTGACGAGCCTCTCCAGCAGTGCCCGGGTCAGCTTCACGCAGGGCAGCAGAAGGGCGACCAACGCCATACCTCTGCGGCCCGTCAGGGCGGCGCGATGGAGGAACGGCTGTTCGTAGAACTCGGAGACGTTCGCCATCACAGCGACCAGGGCGGTGAGACCGTCGGCGGCGAAGAGCTGCGTCAAGGCGTTCCTATATTTCAGCTCGACGTAGGGTTCCATGGGGTCGACGTCGTTGTTCGACGGGAAGATGAGATAATGCAGGATCCTGCAGGCGGTGATCAGTTGACCAGGCAGAGACGCAGCCTTCTCCGCGCTCTTCCTGACGATCGCTACCAGCGATGACACGTCGCTGTAGTCCCAGTGAGAGGCCTGAGCCGCGGTCGTCAAATACGACGTCACATCCCTGAGTACAGCATGTTCGCGCGCCTTATCCAGCATCAGTTCCGCGCGGTTCTGCAGGATCTCCACACGGTCGGAGTAGCGCACGATGGCGGAGATCACTTCGGCGGCGAACTCGCAGAGATTGGAGTCCGACAAATAGGGGATCAGGACGTCCATGAAGTCGCCTAACGGCGCTACCTTGATAATGGCGCGCAAGCCGTCGGGAAACACGAGGAAGGAGTGCAGTTGTTTCAGAGTCATCCAGTCGTCCGGGTCGTTCTGTCTCAAGCGGATCAAACACTGGGCGACTTGAAGACGCCACGCCAAGATGCAACCGGCGCCCGGTAACTCGCATTTCAGGGCCTTCAGCATCAGCCGTACCACCTCGGCCTCCTTCATCAGGTAGAACAGGCCTTCCTTCGTGCCGGAGAGATGCAGGAGGAAGCGGCGGATCAGCTTGATCACCTTGAAGTCGCACTCGGGAGAGGACAATGCCAGCAGGAGGTGATGGGTTAACTTGTGGTACTCGAAGTAGACTACCAGGTGGGCGCGAGGATTGCGAGTGCGTTCTCGCTCGAACTCCATCTGAGCACCGGCCGGCAGCTGGCGTTTGGGCTGCGCCATCAATGTCGGCGCGCAAATGTAGGCGTTCATCAGCTCGGCCAGACCGAGTTCCTCGAATTCTCTCGTCTCCTCCAGATACTCGTAGACGTGGACCTTGCGGAGGAGCGAGCTTAGGGCGTACTTCAGTCTGGCTAACTTCACCGTGTCCAGCATCGTCAGTGCCTTTCTGTACAGACTGATCTTCAGATTTAAGAACTCCTGCACGATCACCGGACTGATCAGCGCGGCGTCGAGGGCTCGCAGGGCGGAAAGTTTCACCGGCAGCGCCACGTTCTCGCGCATGCAGAGAGACAGCAGCTTGGACGGCGCGTCGACCTTTAGCAGAATCTCCGGACCTATGGATAATCGACAGAGAGCTTCCGCTAAACGTACACCCACCTTCACGTGCCGCACCTTGTACGCCGGTTGCGGCTGGGCTCTAGCGAAGTCCATGTCTAAGCCAGCGTTGACGATGTTGGTCAAGTCGTTGACATTGTCCGTGCTGAAGTCGAACGGACCTAATATGGCACAGAGAGATTCGCAGTTATGGACGAACGTTTCTTTCTCCTGACCAGACGCGTTGTGGAAATGCGTGACCGACTTGGACAAGGGCTGGAGGATCTCTTTGATCTTCAGTAAAGTCTCGTGGCTCACGCAGGGCTCCTCCAGATTCCCCGGTTTCTCTAGACTCAGCAGATCGGGCGGCATCAGCGCGTAGATCTCGTCGATCTGCGCCTCGCACTCGAATTCGGCTGTAGATGGCACATCGTCAGTCATTATGTCTTCGTCCGATAATATAGGCTCGAACGGCTCGCCAGTCTCCGGTTCGGCCGCTTCCTGTTGTTCCGCTTCCTCTTCTTCGGCAGAGATGGACTCGGGACTCAGAGAGATCAAGGACTCCGTAGGAGGAGAGGAAGGTCGTTTCGAGGGTTTTTCGCCTGTATTGCAGGGTGCCTCCTCTTCCCACTGTGCTGATTCTGCCTTCTCGGTGTCCGGCGCGGCAGTCCTGGACGGCTCTACAACCTGAATTGGTTGAACCGGCGGTGGCGGAGTTGCGGCGACGCATGTTTCCTGTTGACAATGATATGCGGTTAAACATCAAGTTTTTAAGCACAGGGACACGGCATTTGGAAAGTAGAACCTGTAAAAGAGGATCTCGATGATCTAACACATCTTTCAAGCATTTCCATGTCTCTACTCAAAATATTGTTCAGGTGTATTTAGATGTTTGTAAACATCTATGATGTAGAAAAAATTTATTCTGCATAAATTTTATCATTGCAAATAAATTATCCTTACCGATGAATTTGTTTGATGCTGGTTCTCGTAATACCACTCAGGTTGCTGTTCCGAAGGAGTCTGAGCAGCACCTTTAGGATTTTCTTCCAGGGCACTGACACAAGTGGTAGATCCTGCTGTTGAACTATTGACCTCCTGAGGATTGTTCAGCGATTTTGTCAGAGTACCATACACTGCTAGCGTTATCGTGGTATACCATCCTCTTAGCACTAATCCATCAGTTGGTATCTGTTTTCGCTCGCATTCCAGTTGAATGTGAATGTTCTGCTTGTATTCTAACCCACCCAGAGATTCGAAAGTAGATGCTCCAGGCTTACTGAGGTCATTCACAAAAAACTCAATTTCAAATTGAGAAGGATTGGTTGCTCTAAAAGGATAATCCTTTTTTTTATCAATTCTGGGTATCTTTGTGAATCAATTTGAAGAAAATAATACCGAGACTTTAGATCCTTATAGTCTAAATTAATAGATCTTTGAAAGTTCTTAGCTAATAACGGAAGAGAATCAGTCATTACCCGAGGCGTACTCCTCCTGGAAAGTCTGCTTGTACTCGTGCACCCAATGGTATTATTCTTACTTCGCTAATATAAACAGGCTTGGGGAATTGCACCAAATCCAGGTTCAATTCCTAAAAAATGGAAAAAAAATGATTTCAGATTTGATTTTTATTATCATTATTATTAATCCAATGTGTAAACATACCTCTGAAATGTCATGGGAGAATGTATCGAAGAACAACAATTCGGTATTATCCATATTTTGTCGGTAATAAACTTTTTCACATTGTATAACTTAACCTATAACAACCGTTTTTTTAAATAACAAGTTAAATAATAGAAATTTCTCGTTTTATTTCTATTTTAACTCACTCATTTTCATTCTTCTTCCCTTTTATCTTTTTATTTGGAGGTATTTATCACTATTTTTATTTAATTATACCTGTGTAAAATCAACATACACCCGCATAGGATACGGTGTGTATCATTGATAGACGATTGAATGAAAAGGAAGACTACATTAACAATTAATGCAGGATTCACACTGCACCGACGTACGGCTATTAATATCCAATAGGAGAATACGTTTTCTAAAGACAAAAATGTTTTTAGCTGGGAACCCTAAAAAGTGAAATATCTCATTGGATATCGGATTGTCAAATGTCAGACGTAGTGTGAATCCTATATAAGGTTTTGAAAAAACTATACTTTTCGGAAGATGGCGCATGTAATGCTAACCTCGAATTTCCAGCAGTCGTTCCTTACAAGCAAGCAAGGAAAACAATAATTTTATTATGTATGCACATCAATTCAGCATGAGTGATAAAAACAAATTATTTGCAGAAGATGAAGATCGGGTAAAATTTTAGCACGAATTTTAAATGACCATTATGTACAATTAAAAACCATTACAACAATCATACATAAAGAACATTATATATTATTACAACTATCGTTATACACAATTAAAAAATATAAGTTGTTTATAGGATTCCTTATATTATTTTTATTTTTATTTCAGATAGAGGAATCTTCCGATTTGAGTTTCGGGGAGCTGCTAAAATTAGAGGAGAAATTAGGAACTAAGTTGTATCAAGAGACAGTGTCCAGGAAGAAAATAAAGATGGAAAGAAAATTCAAGCAAGAAAAGCAACAGAAACGTGGGAAAAACAGACCGCATGAAGTATCCGCTAAAATACCAGTATCCACTCTAAGAGAAGTAGTGAAAGTTAAAAAAGTTAAGACTCGAGATCCCAGATTCGATAGCTTATGCGGTAAATTTGATGAGAAGGCTTTCAAACGTTCTTATGGATTTATTAGCAACTTACGTGAGAACGATCTCAATGCTCTAAAGAAAGAACTAAAACAAGCCGAAAAAGATCCGAAAATGACAAAGAAAATAAAATATCTCATTCAAAGGCTAGAAAATCAATTAAGAGAAGAAAAGAAATTGAAGGAAAAGAAGGAAAAGGAACAACAAGAAAAGAAGGAACTGATTGAGTCTATCAAACGAGGAGAGAAGCCTGTTTTCAAGAAGAAATGTAAGCTGAACTAATTTTTAATGCTATTCTGGTATTTATTTTTAATTTGTTATTTTATTTTATTTATTTGTAAAGCGGAGAAAAAGGCTCTGGATCTCGTCTCACAGTATGAAGAACTAAAGGAATCAGGTAAACTGAAGAAGCACATTAAGAGACTGTGGAAAAAGAATATACGCAAAGACAGAGCAAAATTAAAAATGGACGAGATGGAATAGAATAAATGCATATGTATGGACAATATACACGGACATATATATGATTATGTTAACAGAATCATGTGTGAAAATAAGTACACGTTATGAATGCTGAATATAATTAAAATGCTGATTAAGGGAGAGTTGCCTAATGTAATATTATGTATTATCTGTATGATATAATCATTGAAAAAATATTTTAGTAGAGGAGATTTTTGGCTACTCTACAGCTATTGCTTCAAATAAAGTTTTGTTTGTATTTATTAGTTAACTCTTATTTCACTAGGTGACTCTGCTGTTGCATAGTGTATCCAACACCGCATATGGGTTATCTGAGAAGTTAGGTTACATGTCGACCGGAAGACAACTAGCACAAAATAAACTCTTTATAACTGCCTATTGTGACAATTAAATGACTAAAAATAAGTGATTCTTGTTGACTAATTAAGCGAAATTCTCAAGATTATTCTTTTAACGATAAACGTTTTGACAACCATGTTGATTTCATAGGTCAAGTAGGTAGCATGAGAAAAATTTTAATATTATCACTTGTTAATATATTGTAAACAAAGGTTTGTGAAATTGACGTAACAATGAATAACTCGGCGGAGGTAATTACATCACTTACATTTAGATTATAATTAGATGTATGATTCTGTATAATAGCCTGGTGCAGTTTAACATGTTATTATTTACAGCTGCTTGAACCTCCACCCATTTGGCCTGATATTGAATTAGAAATGCGGGGATACATCGAGAATCCCGAACGATTACCGATACATCAACTAGACAATGTTCAATGTTATTGGCCGCGCAAGCCTAATATTCTTTCACTTTTGGAGTATGATTTAGCTCCGATTGGTACAACATTGAAGTTTGATCGTGACCCGATAACAGGTAAAATTGGCGAGATGCAAGAGATTGTCTTACTGGGTGCAGGAGAAACTGCGAGAAATTCTATGTCCATGACTCGTGCACCTGGACCACTTATGGATGGAGTTCGAGGTATATTGATCCTGTCAAAATTGTTATGAATTAAATATCAAGCTTGATTTCAATTCTAACAATGCAGTTTAAAGCAGACAAATTGTACATTATCCTGAACGATATGTTTTCTACAGGTAATCCCAGCAATATTCCCTTTTGGCCTGGTGGTTTTGATGAAATTAAAGTACCTGAAAGTGAATTTGGGGAGGACATTGATTTTGAGAAAAATTTAAGGACATTAGCTAAAGGCTTTAGTTCAGGCTTAGAATTCAAAAGTGACAATTGTACGCCAACCAATTGTAACAAGAATGCAGAGGAAACATCGATATCAAGTTCAGTGTCTGAAACACCCGATGAATTACAAACTGATAATGATAATGTCAATTTAATGGCTGTTATACACGAGGAGGGGAATTCGCTTGGCTCATGGTTGCTAACTGAGGAAACTAAGAAAGAAAGTGTACAACCTTCCAACATTCCCTCCATAGAAGACATCTCTACTTTTTCTGACGAAATAAATATACCTGTTCTGAAGATATCGGAGAAACGATCAGAGTTGGCAAAGAGCGAATGGGCAGAGCAGTTGGATGTGTCTGCTCCAGTGACTGATTTTGACAAGAAAGTACCTGATCCAGCAATCAAGTTCGAATATGAACTGGACACCTTCCAGAAGCAAGCTATCCTTAAATTGGAAGAAAACTGCAATGTATTTGTTGCTGCGCATACGTCTGCAGGAAAGACCACTGTCGCTGAATACGCTATTGCATTGAGTCAGAAGCACATGACGAGGTACAGAGTTGCTTGATATATTACTCTGTATATATCCCTGTTATTACAAATAACCAGACAGACTGAGTTACCAATCCTGATCGTTTCTGTCACTTTTTTTTTAGAGTGATTTATACGTCTCCTATAAAAGCGCTGTCGAATCAGAAATATCGCGACTTTAAGAAGAAGTTCGAAAGTGTCGGATTGTTAACGGGTGACTTGCAGATAAACCAAAACGCCTCGTGCTTAATCATGACAACAGAGATCTTGCAATCGATGTTGTATTGCGCATCGGACGTCTTGCGAGACCTAGAATTTGTGATATTCGACGAAGTGCATTACATTAATAACGAAGATGTAATTAACTTTCCGCTTTCCGCTAACGTTGCTAATGCTCCCATGATATTCGATAATTGCGTATCACTGTATTCTTTTAGAGAGGTCATGTGTGGGAGGAAATAGTCATTCTTCTGCCGCAAACCATCAACATAGTAATGTTATCTGCGACCGTGCCAAATCCGATAGTGTTCGCGGACTGGGTAGGTCGCATCAAGAAGCGAAAAATGTACGTGATCAGTACTCTGAAAAGGCCGATACCTCTTCTGCATTATTTATACACTGGAACCGACGGTAAGACTAAGGATGACAAATTTTTAGTGCTCGATGGCAGTGGGCAATTCTTGTTAGACGGGTAAATCATTTTCTTCTGTCTGCGCGTCGCTCTCTGTCCTTCAGAGGCATAGTTTATCTCAATATTTGCTACGATAATTTAGATGGTACAAAGCGGCAAATTCATCCGATAAGAAGAATAACAAAAATCAAAAAGATAACAGGAGAAAAATTATAATGACTCCGAAGCAGGAGGAAGTTTTATGGAGGGCGTTCATAAGTCATCTTAAGAAAAACGTACGTCATCGTCGATTTCGCGGTTTTTATCCCAGTAGAGAAGACATTTTCGACGACGGTCATCTCCGTTTATTGAACGCCGTCGATCTTACAGGACATGTTACCCGTGGTTGTATTCACACTGTCGAGGAAGCGTTGCGACATGAATGCTGCCACACTGAGGAATCTCGACTTGACGACCGCGAGGGAGAAGCATCAGGTGCACGTGTTCTTTCAAAGTAACATCAGAAACCTGAAGGGCAGCGACAGGGAGTTGCCGCAAGTACTTATGATGCAGGAGCTTCTGCAGAAAGGAGTGGGTATACATCACAGCGGGATATTGCCGATTCTGAGGGAAATCGTGGAGATGTTGTTCCAGAGTGGAGTGGTGAAGGTAATCATTTCGGGGAATACGAGGAGATATTCCGGGGTGAATCACGGGGTCGCATCTTGACGTGTTTCAGTTGCTGTTCGCGACGGAAACTTTTGCCATGGGTGTCAACATGCCGGCGCGCACGGTGGTATTCGATTCGATACGGAAGTACGACGGCAATCACTTTCGCCCTCTGTTCCCGACGGAATACATACAGATGGCCGGTCGCGCCGGCCGGCGAGGCCACGACACCACTGGAACGGTGATACTGATGTGCAGGAACGAGGTGCCGCATTTCAACGACCTCAAGCCAATGATGTGCGGCGGTGCGCAGACACTGGAGTCGAAGTTCAAAGTCACCTATGCCATGCTATTGAACCTGAGAAGGGTGAACGAGTCCGTCACTGTCGAGGCGATGATGCGCAAGTCCTTCAAGGAATCGCCCTTGGCCTCGCAGGAAGCGGCGTACATGACGGAGCTGCGGAAGCTGGAGCGAGAGTTATCGAATCTACCGGCTTTCACCGATGTCCAGAGGATGCTCTCGGCGTTTCACCACGTGGCGGTGGACTACCTCGAGGACATCAAGTATCTGAATCCGTACATGTTCGAATCCAAGAAAGCGGCGAAGAGCGTGACCGAGGGCAGAGTGCTGATCGTATCGCACGCGAATCACTACAACAAGGTAGCTCTCTTGCTGCAAATTATCAGCCACAAAACTTCCAATCAGTACAAAGTGTTGGTGCTCGTGGACGCGAACGCGTCGGACTACGAGGTTGCGGAATTCAAGGATCCGCAGATCTACGAGAGGTGGTGCGATATGATCAACCTGACCAAGAAGCGTATATTCGTCCCGAGCATCAATCCGTCGCATCAGGTCCTGACTATATCAGCGTGGCATATCCTGGCGGTGACCAAGCATCAGATAAAAATCGACTGCACCTTGGTACTGAACGACTGGGAGAAGAGACAAATATCACGATTCAAGTAAGAAACTACGGGTACAAAATATATACAATCATTCTCGACGCTTCGGTCATTCATTTGGCGTTCCCTTCCTCAGAAACGATCCGCCGGGTCAGACCTGCCAGACGGCGGTCCAGGAACTATTGTCTCTGTCGTTAAAAGCCGGTGCGTCGCCGGAAATTTTGCATCCGTACGCTGAATTCTCGTTGAAGAGCGACTTACGGGTGAGGGTACAACACAGAGACCAGCTCAAGGCGATTCTCGACGATATGAGGTGCACGGAAATACCTAATTTCGAGGAACAATTTAGGCCTGTGTTCGAGCGTAACCAACTCGAGAGCAAAATACGACAGCTGCAGCTCAAGCTCAGCGACGAGGGGATGGCTTTGTATCCGGAATACGTGAACATGCTGGCGCTTCTCAAGCATCTGAGATACATCGATAGCGACGAGAGGGGTATGTATCACGGCCAGAACGCGTCAATTCACTTGAATGCGAATAACGTCTGCTTAAAACACGATTGCAGTCGCCCTGAAGGGAAGAGTCGCTCTACAAATGGGTAGCAACGAATTGCTCATAACTGAGCTGATTCTCAAGAATGTGCTGACTGTTTTACAACCGGCGGAGATAGTAGCGCTATTGTCGGCGGTGATCTTTCATCAACGCACCGATGTTGAGCCAAAACTCACGCCGAATCTGATGAATGTACGTATCTGCTAGTTTGTTTCTTTCTGAGTAATTAACAAATGCAAAGAGAGTCGATGAGAGCCCGAATCGTAACGTTTTGAGACACGTATCGCTAGTCGGTGAATTTTGCGATTCAGGCTGATTGATTCTTTCTACGCTAATTCCAATGGCCATTGTTATTAGTTGAGCTCATTAAACAATTCATGTTATTCTGCAGGGTCGCGAAGTCATGAAAACGGTGTACGCCGAGTTGGAATCTTTAGAACAAGTCTACCAGCTGTCGACGTTGTCGCCGTTAAACTTCGGCCTGATGGAAGTAGTTTATGAGTGGGCACAGGCTAAGTCATTCGCCGAAATTATGAAGAAGACGGATGTCCAAGAGGGGATCATAGTCCGTTGCATACAGCAACTCGGCGAGACTCTGCGAGACGTTAAGAACGCGGCTGTGACGATAGGCGACCCTGTTTTGAAGGAAAAAATGGAGGAGGCCTCGACCGCGATCAAGCGCGACATAGTCTTCGCCGCATCCTTATACACGCAAGACTAAAGACTATTCGACTAACGAATAATGTTATTTTTAGTATATTCCGGCGCAAAATTATTGTATTTTTATATAAATTATAAATTAAGAGTCCAGAATATGGTACAGAGCATGATAAGAGGAGTGTTTTTTTTCTCTGTCCATGTACATAAATCGCGCACGATATTCGTTGTTTACTCGTTAGGAAACCTCGTTCCGCTGAATGTATCGCGAGATTTATAGTCGGGTAAACATCATCGCTGTTACATCTCAGGTGGATAACTTTTCCTTTTATGGATATACTGAAATATTAGTAGCAAATAACAAAGCGCTAACAGGAATTCGCTAAGAGATGCTTATAACAGTACCGTCGAACAATCTTTATATTAATTTACAACGCTCGTACTTGTATAAAATATCGTTTACTTTACATCCTTATGAGTGACATTATAACGCGCGCTGATCCGCTGCACTGTTGAGGTTGCCTTGGCCCTTGTTCAATTCGGAGATACACGTCCACTGTCCCTCGGAATTCTCGCGCCACAGGGAAACTTTGTTGTCCCCGCCGCTGATCGCCAAGATACCTCCCGTCAACGACCAGCTAACGTTCCAGATTACATCGTCGAAAACATTCAGAACGTTCGGTGTCCAACTGGCGTAATCGTTGGATGTCCAGACGACCACACGGCGATCTTGCGAGCAGGACGCTAAAGTGACTCTGGAGGGACCGACAGCCGGTGCCCAAGCTACGTCTCGAACCTGTGAATTCGAGACGATTACACACGTATGAATATCACGTGTACACAAATGTAATGTAATATATTAGTACGTTTTTATGTCTCAAATTTACAAATATCCGAACAGTGAATATCAGATTATCTGAGTACTCGATTTATACTCGGATGTCGATGAACTCTAAATTTGTCAGTTGTTGAATTGATGAAAGCTGAGCTTTTGGATACTCGGATTCAGACCACAAGTCTTAAGGCCCCCGGATATACCAATAATCTGAATGATAGAAACTCTGGTTTCCATTCCGATCAAAATTTACCCAATCACTATGCGCTTCCAGCTTGTTCTCCTCCACCCATCTGTCGCCTTCCTCTTTCCAGATTTTCACCAAGTTGTCGCAGCCACCAGTGGCTAATCTCTTAACAGGGCTGCTTCTCTGTTGCGTTGCGTTGGCGTCGAAGCCGGAATCGATCGCAGGGCACCAACTGACCGCGTTGCAGCCGATTGTGTGAGCGTTTGGTATTTTCTGCGTGTGCCAAGCGTCTCCGGTGTTCGTGAGAATGGAGATTGACCCATCCGAGCTGCCGCACGCTAAAATCAGGCCGAACTCGTGCGGCGCCCATGCGACAGAATTGACGGAGGAATCATGGCCTGTATGCTCGTACACCTTTGTCCATTCTCCAAGTTCTTTCCAGATAATCACTTTCCTGTAGAAACGTACAAGTTTGATATATGTGTCATCTCATTTAGATAATTATCAGATGACGAAACAGATGAATATCATATTTATGTAATGTTAAATTTACTTAATATTGTAAGCATAACATGTGAAGCAATTTGTTATTACAGGGATAAGTTGTTATAGTTGTTGTAGACATAAGATGCTAAGAAATTGTGAAATATTTATGAAAAATTATAAGAACTGGTGAGAAGGAGCATTAATACAGCGACACTTTTAATATAAATTGCCAAGACATTGCGAGATATCGCTAGATTTACAGAAATCTGTGAAGACCCGTCAAAAAGAGTAGTCAGTCAGCAGTGCACCTGTCATAACTGCAGGAGGCTAAAAGATTGCCGAACTTGGGGTGCGCCCATGCCACCTGCCACACGGGACCGATATGTCCCTTGAGCTCGGCGACCAAGCTCTGGGTGCCGTTCTTCAGATCGAATATCTTGACGGAGTTGTCGCTCGAGCAAGTGGCTAACCTCAAACCGTAATAATCCATTTCGGCGTCGTGGATCATGTCCTCGTGGCCGGTATCGACAGTATTCAAAACGGACACCATTTTTGGAGAGGAATCACGCTCGCGCGCGACCGACGTGTGTGTTGCAACAAAATCGAAATGCACCAAGGAATCGCGGTCGCGGGGACTGATCGCGCGTAAAATTAAGGTTATTTTGATCTTGTCACTTATACGTGGAGCTCTCTCTCTCTCTCTCTATAGTTTCAGAAGCGCTATTTATACGTGGAGCCTATGCGCGCGCACCCTGAAGTCGTTGCGATTATTCTCGATTTCGATCTGCGATTGGTATCGATTCGATCAGTATCGATTCGATTCGCATCAAATGTTTTTCTACACCTTGTCACTTTTTTCATTTGTTTGTTTTAGCGTTTGTTTTAACTAGATAGCATTTTTTGCCTCCAGAATGAAACAAGCGTATAAGCGTCAGGACGAAATTCCAGTGTAGCACTAGTTCATCGAAAAGGAAGACAAACACACACCTGTGCGAGTATCTGTACACTCGTTTCACGTTTGAATGCACATCCATTTTCTTTTAATTACAGAAAGTGCAGTTACAAAGGGCAGATCTGCGTCACACTTTATGAGGTCGTCCTTTCCGCGCTGGGACTTGAGGCGAGCGGTTGTGAGTTGAGGTTCTCTGGGGAAAAGAAAAGATAAATATATCGTAAAAGGTACATTAATCCGAAACGAATGGTTCTTTATTCCTCATGTAGTGTACGATGTATCTAGTTAAGTTTGGTCCGTAAGTGAGTCCGGTTTCGGACGAAAAAAAGTCGTATAAATCATTAGTTTCGATCCGCCATATTTAGTCTCAAAGTAAACACAAGACGCTAATACGGATTCACACATTTGAACATCGCGTAATAGTTTGACGTTGCAGAATGTATCTATTTCCGTTCTCTCTACGTGATCTATAAATCAATAATGATCAACGTCGATCAAATCACGCGTGTTTCACACGCAACAGAGAGAGAAAGAGAGAGAAGTTCACGGAGAAGAAAAATTACGAATATCACTTAACTAGATACATGGTTGTCGCAACAAAATATTAACGTTATTATTTTCGCTTATACATAGATAAAGGTTATAAGAACTATTTTATAAAATGACGATGACGTTATTTTTGACGTCAAAATGACTAGGAAATAAAATTCATATTTTTATCACTTTTTCATCATTTTGACATCATCGTCATTTTTCAGCCGTTTTCTCCTTGTTAATACAATGGCTTTGAACTATAGCCGTGAGCATTGTAAAGACGGGCATGTGTCAACAGCAATTTTTAAAGTAATATCCATTTAATTTGAATCCATATAAATTTCTTCTCTAACCATAGAGACAGTGGTTGTAGCAATCACGGCAATTCTCTCCGTGATCGAACGTTCAACGTCCACAAAGAGGCATTATAACTTTCAAAGAACCGTTGGCATTATTGCAGGAAGCTCGAGATGCCATTTAGGCGACGAGATGCATACTCAAGTATATGTAAATCTTGTTTGTACAAGACGAGCGCATTAATCTCGCCCGGTATGGCGAGAAACGATCGAATATCTCTCGCTTACACAGTTAATAGCGTATTTCGGCAACTTCGCGTTGCGAGAGAACGGAAACAGTCGGTAAATCATTTAATGAGTGCGGACGCATGGGAATCGTAATTAACGCAACCGACCTTTTCAAACATAGCAATCTGATCGTGAACAAGCGTAGCTTCGTACGTTCGAGGATTTAAAAAAAAAAAGGAAAAAAGACTCGAGAGATTTCCACTCGTACCTTACGAACTTTAAAGAATATGATCCAACGCGAATATGTGCATGTATACACAACGCGGGGATATTAAACCGGTTGTTTTCTCCGTTAGATTGAAACCCGTGTCGCTTCCGGCTGGTCTTCCTGCCGATAAGACAGGTAGTCGCACGTGCATATACACACATGGAGCGTGTCGACACGAGAATGTATGGGCGCGCATGTACGTATGCAGGTATGTACACATAGTTACGCATGCATCCGCACACGCGCGCACAGTGTGTGGACTCCTACTGTATGCCGCGGCGCGGAATGGAGCCGGCGACTATAAAATTTTCAATATGCTGTACGGCCGAGTGGCAGTTGCAATTAACGGTAATTACGTTTGCCCCCCGGGCCAACGGTACGAAATCACGCGGCACGGGAATTGTTTATCGATCGCGAGAGCGAGCGGAACGATACGACGAGGTGACGATCTCTCGTGTTCCGAGTATAAGCGTAAGCAAATGCTCACGGAAGCGGGACGGAAATTGATTTCGCGGCGACGTCCTGCCTGAAGTGACGACGACGTTGACGACGACAGCGAAACGCGAGATTCCGTCCCGCGTCTGTCGCGCTTAATGGCAAAATAGCGACTGCTTATTTGCCGTCGTCTCTATGCGGATCCACGTTACAGGTAACGGATTATACGTGGTGACACGATTGCAACAGACAACGCAATTATCGGTCTCAAAATTGAGACGAACGAGGAAAACAGAAATTATGGTGACTAGGAAACCGACTTTTCGGGAAAATCATCTTGTTTTCTAGTTGACCGGTTATGTAATAAAGCTCAAAGTTTGGAAGAAAATATAAAAGATATAAGTTATTTAACGTGAAGAGAGAGAGAGAGGGTGGAGATTTATTGTTTGAGAAACAAAACAATCCTGTTTGTCGAATCAAACATTCGTTGGTTTGCTCTATTTCAAAATACAAATTAGCTTCTAGCTAATTAAAAGAAATTGTATTAAAATCAAAGAAATTTTGTCCTCTGTGTACATACACAGTAAAATATTTTGTGTGAATAACAGTTTATTAAAATTTTGATGTTACTTTGGCAAGGTGAATAAGTTAATTTAACATGCGACTGCTGTTACTTGTGTGCACAAGCCGCCGGGGCTCTCGGCAGGAATTTTGTGTGAATATTCACGCGTATTCTTTTCCTTTTTTCTTGTATATTTATACTAATATTGACACATTTGCACAATTTTATTTGTCTTATTATTTTCCTGCATATTTTTTTCACTGAACTTAAACTTGAAAAAAATAATTTTTCCCTCGAAGATAGCTTCAAACTTCAACCATATATTTAGTTTAACATATAGTTTGTGTACTCCTTAACTTATTCCTATGTTAAAGTAACACGAAATTTCAGTTATTTACACAAAATTTTTATTATACATATATAGATTAAAGTCACCAATTCATGCAAAATATCATACGCCAACAGTACTCCAGAAATAAATCCGGATAAGATATTTGAATTTCTTCGAATTGTGTGGGTGTCGGTGGCTGCCGGAGAAGCGGAATGTCTCTCGACATTCCACGTGCCAATACGTACGCGCGTCGCGGTCGGACGGAGGATTTTTGCCCTCCTAGGTATCGGGCACATCTCGTTGCCTCCTTCAAGCGGCTCCTCCGTTCGAGCGGAAATTCAGGGCGATGAGTCCGCGAGTTCCGGTTGCCGCGCGTTGGCGCGTCGGATCGTCGGTGCGTGAACGTCGGCGGTGTCGTGAGACACGAGCGGAGGAGTAAAAGGAGGCGGTGGAGGATCGGCGCGGATGGAGGAAAGAGAGGGGAATGTCGGTCACTGGGCCTCTTCTCTTTCTCTCTCTCTCTCTCTCTCGACGACGACTCGGCGATGCCCCGGGGGTCATTGAGGAAGGGCACGCGTTGCCGAGGCCCCCTGCCTCCCCCTCCGTCACCACCGGTAAAGCATTGTTCCTCTTTGCTTCGCCTAGTCTCGCTGGCGCTCGTTCCTCGGCATTCTCCGCGTTTCCACCGTCTTCTACGACGAACATTCGTCCAGGTCAACACGCGCCTCTCCACTACGCTAACGACATTGTCGAGCCTCTTCCTCGCCGCGTTGCGCCGCGTGAGCGGCCGTTCTCTTTTCATCGTCTCCCGATGACCAGATTCACCCGGACGTAACAACGTAACGCGAACGCCATCGGCTCGGCTTCCGTTCCAGAAACACCGGACCGGCGTTTTTAACGACCGCACAAATTTGTCAATAACGTCAGTTTATTTCAAACGGTCAAAGGGACATGAAAAATGCACAGTGTAATGGAATCCCGTTAGTTAGTTAAAAGAGAGAAAGAAAGGATAAACAAACGGATTAATTCGAGCCAATTATGACCGAGTTAAATAATTGGTCCGATTGGTCGGCGAGACCTGTTAATTAATTTCACTCTCCCACTCCTGCACTTTATCTTCGATTCGGCTTCTTTATTTATTTGTCTTTTAAGCTGCCGCCGAGAAAAATCCGATTTCCAATTCGTATAAAGAGGCCTTGCAGAAGTGCTAATTAGCGTGAGAAAGCGACAAAGGGGTAATTTACGCGGCACAGCGTACATATAAACGAGACTCGTCCCGGGATCGCACTCATTCATTTGACTCAGCTTTATTTAACCTCGTTCATATTCATTCGCGTTTATATAGCGCGAAGGTTTTATTGAGAATCGTTCGGCCGCGATAAATAAATGACAAAGAGTACGATCGCGCTTAGAGCCCCACCAGCGCTTTCGACCGAAAGCACGCGAGAGAGACGCGCGCGCGTGAAATATCGAAAGCGGGCACGCGCAAGTTTCCACGCGACTCGGCCGAGCATCTACGTACGTACCGGGTACCGTAAAGGTGAATAAGCGGGTCGCACGAGGATCGGATTCCTCGCCTACCAGCCCGGACCACATTAATTCTCAGCGCGCGCGCTAGAATTACGCGGCGATTCGCCGTTCGGGGCGCGGGGAAAAACAGCGGTAAAGGGGCGCAAACGCGGGCTTATCGGGAAAGGCGCATTTTCATCTGGCACTTTCACATATTTTCAGTACGCACGAGTCGACAAGATCGATGAGAGATACCCGGTCGGCGTACTTGAAAAGTCTCGAGAAAAGCGGGACGGACGAACCTCGCGCGAACTGCAGCGGCCGATCCCCACTCGTGACGTGCGTGTACGCAGGGCGAAACGTCCACGAGGAATGTTGTTTCTTCTCGTCGAGTATTCCCGGTCGAAGCCTGGCGGAAGTGTAGATCGTCGTCGTGCGACTTTCGTTCGCCAGATTCGAGCGCCGAAAGCGTCGAATTGAAATTCCTCCCGTGGCGAAGATTGGTTCGCGCGGACACGTTCGTTCGGGATTCTCGCGAGTCCGAAACGGTAAAGAGACCTCGATCGTGTCTCCTCGTCTCCGAGAACAGTATTTTAATTGGAACGGAACACACGCGGGAGCGCGCCTATTTGTGACGTGAGGGGTTCCGGGATCTCGGACTCGTCATCTAAACTTTCCCGCTTTCTTTCTCTCGGTCGCGTCGGCGGTGAATTTCTCGGCAGGCGAAGAGCCGGATGCTGAGAGAGCATCTTTCAACGTGCATAGGCGGGGTCTCTCTGCCGGTGCACAGATGCTTTTGGGTCATTCGTTCGGATCGATTGGCCCGCTCTCTCGTTTATTATTGATGCGATCCGACGCGTATCACGACACTGTGCATTCCGATGTTTGTACTACGGCAATCGGCTGCAGTTAATGAGCGCCTCGTTACGCGATCCCCGCGCAACGTCGATATCGCCTGACCAAGCGATTCCGCCGTCTCTCTAACGAGACGGCTCTCGTGCCGGATCTCGAGGTGAGGAGTACGCGTGAGAAAGAGGACGACGTTGTACTTTTGCAGGAATTTGTGTCCGCGCGTATGATACTCTCGAACTGCCAGCTAAGGCGGAGGACTTCGCCTTTTGTTCGCAGTAGAGGTTCAAGTTACACTCAAAAGGTTCAAGTTGAAGATGCTCATTCGACTCTTTATCCGATAAAATTGCCGATAGCTCGGTGTTGCGATCTTCCGCTTTTCGCTTCGCGGATCGTCGAGTCGATCCTCGGTGCACAGAGGACAAGTTTCTTTGGACTTGATAAGTTTTATATAGTTTTGAAAAACTGGCTTTTCCCCATTCTTTTTTTCGGAGAGAAACAGAAAAATATGCGGAAAAATGAAAAAAATCCAGTTTTTTAGTTCTATCTATTCGGTTCAACCGCGGGAGGAAACCGAAAAAAATCGTGGAAAAATTCGCCATTTACTTGACTGAGACAAAATGCTTATTTAGACATGGGCAGACATTTTGATTATGAGAACAAAAATTTGCTTTTCGAAAGTGAAAATGAAAAAGGTTTGCTTCAGACAATCAAATGTTAGTTCTCACAACCGAAATTGTCGAAACAAGCATTTAATTTGCGTCAATCAAATGAAATTTTCCAATGTATTTCTCGTGTGGAGTCGGCGGAAGTGGACGAGCATGAGTCTCCGCGCGAAGATCTCGCGTCCGAGATCTCGCGTGAGGCTCTTTCGATGACTTCGACAGATCGTGAGGATTAAGTAACCCCTCCCTCCCCGCCGAGATCGGAATCTGCAATGGGGTGGCTCGCAGGCGTGCCAAGTTTGGCGCGGCATGTACCTGCGGGTAATTTGTCAGAGTGCGCGCGCGTTTCCTTCCGGAAATTTCATATCACTCCGGAGAGTGCGAAAGATCGATCTCTCGATCCCGAAGACGCGCCCGGTGGCTGCCGCACTCGGTGACCGCCGTCATGTATCGTCAGGGCCGTAGAATTCTAGAAGGGGGTCATCATACGAGGCCGGCACCGCCGAACGGACGCGCCGCGAGCCAGGACAGTGCACGAGCGTCATTCGGCGCGTACTGAGCGAAAGGCGAGAGAGAGAGAGGCGCGTCGTCGGAGGACCAGCACGAGAGCGGCGTCGCAGTGCCGTCGTCGTCGTCGTTCGTGGTAAATACGCGACGCAGTCGCGAGGCAGTCCGCGAGCGGGTTGTTACGCGTGCGGTTTTTCGCGCGGGTTTCGCAGTGCGAAAAGGGGAAGTTCGTGCCGGAGGATCGCGGACGAACGCGGTCGGAACACGCGTCCCGTCCCCGAGAAACGGATACTTACGATCCAGGTAAGGAGTTTCGCTGGGAAAGAGAGACGGAATTGTTTTTATTATTACTAAAGACACTCGCGGAATATCAGATTTCTTTTCCGCACGAACGTAACCGCGCGATCGACAGGCGTTGCGACGATGAAACGGGCGCTCTTGAAAATAAAAAGAAAAAGGAAAGAGAAGCGGACCGATCAAATCGCCGCGCTCGTGGCGTTGCACACACGATTTTCCGCTTTTTTTTTTCCGCCGGAAAAACCGGGAATTTTGGATAGTTTGCGGGTCGCATAGTTGCGCCCGAAAACTCAACCGGCGGACCGATGTCCGTTTTTCCACAGCGGGAGAAATGTCGGCTCGCGGTAACTTTCCGACGTAGGTAACTTTATCCGCGCCAATGTACGACGGAAAATCTTTCTTTCTCATCGTGAGTGCGCGCTGATTTATTTATGAGCGGAGCCGGAGAGAAATTCTGCACCCCGACAAGAGGATACTTTCCAGTCCGCACGCGATTAGAATGAGGCTTATGCGCGCGATATCCATATTCCCCGGTACAGGGGGGGCGGGGGGGGCAGTGCCGGCGGAAATTCCGAAGAAACTTTATTCTTCTTAAATAACCGACATTAAATCATGCCGTGGGGGGCGGTGGAGCGCGAGCTCTCGATATTCAACTCGGCCCGATACTCTTTGCGGCGAAGTTTGCCTTACGAATAATCATACTTTACCGGCGAATACCGTGGAAATGTATTCCGTTTCTCCGAGTTGTGCGGCCCTCCGCAAGTTAAATCGACGGTGAACTCTCTCTGCCTCTCTTTCTCTCTCTTTCTTTCCGCGTGCGCGGAATTTAATACCTTTTAATACTTATTAAAGGCCTTCTTAGACGGCCTTCTTAAATCTATCTATCGCAGACGCGGTTTCCGCGCCGACCTCGCTGAATGGAAAGTGACGGTGCGAAGCAGGAACCTTTTTTCACCGCGATTGTCGTGCGTACTTGCGCGCGAGTCGTATACATATATTGCGCGTTCCTCCCTGTACTTTAACGACAACAGAAATTTTCGCGCCCAATTAATTCCGACGACTTTCAGCCGCCGTTCCCCCCCCCTCCACCTGGCCGTGAACGAGCAGCCAAACGTTGCAGGAAATCCACGCGCGATCGACGGGGCCCCGGGCGCGGTTTCCGCGCGGGACTTCGCCGCGTTACATTACATGAAAATTACATCTATCGCGCTTCCCCGCTGCGTAATCTTCTTACGCAGTTTCGCTTCACAATCGCGCCGGATATGGAAGCAAAATACACACGCTCCACTTTCGAAAACACGACGGCAGTGGGCGAGTTTTCCTTCCGCCCCGCTGGAGACCTCCGTTTCTCGCGCGGGTCGCACGCGCTCGTTGTCGTCGGGAATCGTGGGGTTTAAACACCCTTGAACATTTTCGCTCTTCAGACACTCGAGAAATGGTCGCTTCTCTCCGTTTTCAACTACGCGCCGGCCAGTCTCGCGGGTCGATTAATTTCCAGCCCGTATGCTTTCTAAACGCGCGCGCGGAGAATGCGATTCCCATGTAAGAAGCGCGCGCGCGGTTTTCCCGAACCGCGCCCTGCCGCCGCGCTTCGCGTGCATTTGCGCGCAGGATGCACTGCTAAGAATTTTCAAACGGCTCTCTCTTTCTCTCGCGCGTACGGCGTAGCGGAATCTTCGCCTCGAATCCTATCGGGGAACCGCCGGCTGTGTTTAACGTGTAACACGGCGGTTGTATAACGTTCTCTATTTGCCAGATATCCTTGTAAGAGCGCGATCGTGCGCGCGCGCGGACGTGAAAGCAGTGTCCCTTTTTTTCCCTCTTTTCCTTTTTCACGCGTGCCCGCTGCGCCGCGTTCGGAAGAACTTTCGACTGCACAAAATAGACAGAATGAAAGAGAGGGAGAGGGGAGGGAGGGAGAAAATAGAAGGGTTTATTTACCTCTGGGGTAGGGTATAACCCTCTGGAGTTGCGAGTAAGTCAAGAGTACACGAAAATTGCTCGATTGCCATACTTTCGGATTAAAAGCTACCTAATACGTCCGGGCATACGGATATGAAGACTCGTATAAATGATAGTATAATTATTGGAAATGATGACAATACAGTAAAATATCTAGAATTCTAATAATCTAAAGTTAGAATAAATGGATGCCATGCCAGCTCTTAAGCTAGAGAGAGAGAGAGAGAGAGACAGAGAAATACGTTTATTATTATCCTGGGGCAAGTCCTTTGAGGATGTAGTTGGGAATTACATCAGTGAATTTGCAGAGTAATAATGAACATTTTTACAATTATGAATATAGCGGAGTGATAAATTAATATGTAGTGATAACAAAGTAAATTGATGATAATAATAGAGTGTATAATAATAATGATAATACAAAGATAGCAATGACGATGAAACGATCAACGATGAATACAATAATGTTGTAGTAATGACGACGATGTTCAGCGGCCACAAAGATACGTGTAAATTTGGATTATGTCGAAAATTGAAATTGAATTTCCCATGCGTTAAAATGGGGAAGCATTGCTTGATTTTCAGTATCACGGAGCGTTGGAAGAAATTAGCATATTTCTGATTAGGATGAAGAGGTTAAGAGAAAGAGAGGGTGCAAGACGAGAAGCTCTCGACGAGATCCGACGGGCGTTTTAATAAAGTTCCGCGTGACGCGTTTGTAAATCGAATAATACGCGCCCATTGAACCCGATAGATCGCGCGAGAAAGAGACTCGAACGCGGCGCTTCGCGGTACAATTCGCCTGGGACGAGGCGGAAATCTTCCGTCGGACGTTTTATCGATTCGCGCGAGGACGTACGCAAACACGAGTCGCTCGTTCGTTCTCTCTCCTTGTCTCGTGCTCGCCTTTTTGGAAAATTCATAAGCAGACGCTCACAGAGGCGCGCACGTACTCCCAACGGCGAAAGGCGATACGACGCAACGCCACTGATCGCTCGCTCGCTCGCGACGGTGCGTCGAAATTTCAACGGCTCTTTTGGCAAGCGGGAATTTTTCGACGTGTCTGAGCTCCCCCGCAATCCGGCACTTTGTAGTCGCTCGACTGACAACGCCCGTCGCGCCGCTTTCAGGAGCACAAAGAATTTCCAATAGCCGTTTTCACGAGGAAAACAGCGGCGCACTCGTAACTTCCGTCTAGAGAGAACGAAGGACAAAGAGAGAGAGGGACGCGCGATCTATGCTCTTTTATTTTCTCTTTTCTGCCTTTTCTTTTTTAGATACACACACACACACACACAAGCGTGCGCACTCACGCACACAAGTCGTTTAGGAATATTAAATTTTGAAATACAATTCGTGTTGCCCGCGACATCCTTTGACTATGATTGCGTTGAAGCTGAAACAGAGAGATTGCCCTCTCTGCGTATCTCGGTCGTTCCGAGCGCGCTGGCTAATAACGCGTGCGCGGTATTAAAAATACGCAATACGCGCGATGTTTTACGATTCTAAATCGATGGGAGCGCGTGACTTTTACATTATTTCGCCTCCTCTTTTTTTCCTTTCGTTTCAACCACGTTACACCGCGGTGTTTCGCGCTCGCTTGAGAACACCGAGAGAGTGCTTCCGCTTTGAAACGCGCTAAGAGGAAGCGCGCGGAATATTTGCCCCGATGTCGCGATTGCATTCGATGCGTTCCGGTTCCAGGGTTCCGCTTCCGGTTGTTTTTTTTTTTCGGAATGAATGTATGAATCGCGCGCCAATTAGCGCGACGTGGGCGTCATTGTTCCTCTCGTTTCGCCCCCGGTCTTTTGTTCCTCCGTCTTTTCACGAGATTTGTTTTTCCCGCTTTTGTTTCGGCCCGTTTTCAAATTTCGCTCCTCGTCAAGCTCGCGCAAACTTCGGCATTTCCAGGACTACACGGTCGTCTGTCGTGCCCAGGGCGTTTGATGGAAAAAAAAATCCACTGTGCTACGCACGTCCGGGCGCGTGGAATATGGAACAGCAGCGGAGACTGTCGGTCTATCTGTCGATTTTCCGAGTCGTCCGCGGGCGAAGCGACACGATGTGACGCGATGTTGCAGAACACCGCGTCGTGATACGTTTTCCGCGACGTTTTCGGGAAAAAGAGTAGAAAAAGAAGGCGAACGGGAGAATTTCCGTGGCGTTTCCTCCCGCGGGAGAGAGGAAGGGCCCGCCGGCGGAAATCCATGGATCGTCGGTTTCGTCGTTCGGAGCGACGACGCGCGACACGGCGGGAAAGCGTCGCCGCCTGTGATTTTTATCTCGGAAAACTTTTTCCCCTTCGCGTTAACTTCACGTTCCCTATTTTGTATTCGCGGCTTTGACTGCCGTCACGGGGATTACGCGACGGTAACGCGACGGCAAAACGCGCGCTCGCTCTCGCTCTGGAAAAAAGGTACGTTACAACGAACACGCCGCGGAATTAAGGACCCGCACCGGTCACCGCGAGCGCCATCATTCTGATTAAAGTTCGCGGCAGCAACTAAGTCGGGATCAGAGTGGGCTTTTTCTTCTTTTTTCAAACATCCGGTATCTTCGCTCAACGACGCCGTTTCAGAGAGGATATGTTGGGTATAATTTTAATTACACCGATATGCGTTGTAAGTAAAAGCGACGTAATCCCGGCTCTTTTGATGTTTCGATGTTATGGACGTTTTTCAACGCTACTTTATCGGTAGCACGCTGCAAATGGTAATTCTGACACACGGCGTAACTTCTTGTATTTATATCATAAATATTTGCCTTTTATTGTATCGAACGATTAACGGAATATTTTCAGGGAGCGAAGAGGGATGGCCGACAATTGCATTTGTAATTTTATAATTACGACATCTCTTTGCTTCGCTGCCGATGTGACTTCAAAGTTGCGTTAATTACGCCGTCTCGCTTTCGTAGCGGTTCTTTCCTTTTCCTAGGTCCGCTAAAGAATTTTCTCTTCTCTCTTATATCTTTTTTTATTCTCATATAACTCGCATGGAAAATTTATCGACGTTCAAATTGGAATCTAGTTTGATTTCTCAAAATAATTATGGATTCTAGTTGGTAAACGTATGAAGACCCTGGTTAGAAATGTAATGTTTCAAACATGCGATTCTAAGTGAAAAACATATCCATATTTGATCACCCTCTCTAAATATTTTTCCGCTTCTACTTTGCAGATCTACTTTCTACTATTGAACAAAATATATGAAACACTTTAAGTATTTATACTTTACAATTATATATGCACACTGTACGACGCTATTAAGCATAGTAAATGTGAAAAATGTAACTTCGTTTATTAACCTGCTAATCTAATATTCGATCAAACTGTCATTCGATTCTGGCGATGACAATCGATGCCCTGCAGCGCATAGCCAATCAGCATCGCGCAAAAGAGGTTTCATGGGTCCATGTTTGAAATAAGAATGGAATTCCCAATTAATATCATAATGGGATAACTTATTTGGGATAATTTTGTGCGTTCTAATAAGGAATTTGTTTCATGTAATGGAAAAATTTAGAAAAATTTCTATACGGTTATTTCTTCTCTCCTTCTCTCTCTCTCTTTCTCTCTCTCTCGTAAACTCGGTGAACTTAAACGAGGCTTAATGGAAAATCCGGCTCTCCGGACGTCGCATCCGGTTTTTCGGCTGCGTTTTATTCTCGCAACAGGATGACACACTTCCGCGCGGTTCCATCCGAATAAAAGTCCCGCGGTAACGCGGTGAAAAATGAATCGTCCGCGTCGACCGGACAAGCGTGCGATCCTGTCTACGTCCGTCTGCATTCGAGATCGATGTGGAGCGCGCGATATTATCCGGAGGTATCCGTGTAATCTATCAGCATCCTGCTGTGAGAAATTGAATGTTATATCAGGGCGTTAATCAGATCGGAACGGCGCGGCGGCCTAGAGTGCTTCTTGCTGATTTTCATCGATATTTCTGCCTCTACCGGGTGTTCACCACGAGATCACCCATGTGAGACCCCTTTCTCAACCGTAACTTCTACAGCAAGCTCGACAATGATCCTTTCCTTAACGAAAATGTCGGCGGAAGTCGTCGCAGAGAGTCCCAGTTTTCACCTTCACGCACATTTCCGCGCTTCGATCGCGAGCGAATACTCGATGAAAAATCACTCGATCAATCCAGATCGACGAGTCTAATTTCGTCTAATTTTCTCCTCCCTTGAAATCTGATTCGCCGGAGATTTCTCACGTTTGTGACCGTCAAGTACTCGTAGGCCGCAGCGACACATTTACGCGAGATGCTGAATCTGTTCCGAGGAACTCGGCCGAGAAATTGGCGAACGGTGGCGCAAAGGTCATCGACGACTACTATCTCGGGACATCCGGTGTAACGTTCGTAATACAGTTATTATCCCCGGCCGAGCAGGGTTGCGCGACTCTCTTCTCATATCGATTAGATCCGCCGTACAAGAGAGAACGGGAATTGATTATAAATTTATCGCGCTTATACGACGTACGAGGGACCCATTCTGCCTTCCTCTCCCGCCGCGTCGGGACGTCGAGCGTCATTTTTGGTATCTGCAAGATTTAGCGCGGGCGGCCACCGAGCGCCGCCGCCGGGTGTGCAATTAAATAAGATGAATCACGCTGCTCGCAGGCGCCATCGGCGGCCATCGGCCCGCTTATTAAGTATGCGGACGTGCGTTCCTCGATTTTTGTTTCGCGGCAAGATTTAATAGCGCGGCCCCGCCGGATTCTGGCAGCCAAGGGACGCTCCCCACCTCTCCGTCCAGCCTACTCGCGCGATACTCGTTTTTCGCTACGGCCATAAATCCACGCGAAATTTCCAGTGGTCGGGGAACATCGCGCGGGCGCAAATATGCATTATAATGGCGATACAAATTCCACCGTTCACCGTTGGGTATACCAGCCGCGTCGTGAGTGCGCGATCCTTCCGAAGAGAGCTGCAAAAAACGAAAACGAGAGGGGGGTAGGGGAAAAGAAGAGGAAAATAGTGTACGCGGCAAACAGCGCGAGGTATCGCCGAGCGCGATCGTAAATTATTGCGAAAGGAGCGAGCGAGCGAGCGAACGTTCCGCGCGCGCGCGTGAAATAAGAATATCGCACGGAAATTCCGTGTTCCGTGGAAGTTTACGAGACACACCGCTCTATCCCATCTCCATTTGTCAGACGTAAATGTTGCAGTACCTCTTCGAGCAGGAGGCTCACGTCAAAGATGTAAGCGCGGCGGACGTGCGTGGATTTAACAATTTCACCGGCGCGCACGGTCTTGCGAAACGCGCCGAATAATTCGTTCAACATCAAGGAGAGGTAACGATAATAATACGGTGCGACGGTACAAAGTGGCGAAAGAAGACACTCGCGCGCGCATGCGTGCGCGTGTAAGTAATTTACAATTGCACGTACGACGACACTTTAATAGAACGAAGGAAACGCGCCTGTGTCATACACAGACACACACACAGACATACACACACATTAAGAAGACAAAGCAAGCCCGGGATAACTTCCGCGCGTAACTGTTTCCGGGTCGCTGTGCCAGCCTTCGGCCAGGTGCACTCTGCGCTCGAGTGCGCAATTTCCGGCATGAAACGTCGAAACTATTATCATCCGGGTAGGATCGCGTAGCTACAGCGAAGATATTATTCGGGAGGAGGGGATATGACGGGCGAATTTATCGAGCTTCCTCGGGAGAGCAAACGATCCGGCAAGAAAGAGAAAAAAGGAAGGAGTATCTTTCTCTCTTGACTCTCTTCGTGTTGTGGTGACGCAGAAGTGGATCTCATTTTTCTTCGGATTCTAATTGGACGTATTAATTCAGCTCAGACCGGGACCGTAAATTCCTGCGTTTAGCCAGCTATTGTCTGGGCGGGTCAATGTCGTTCGCGTGTCATGAATATCAATATATTTTTTCACGACTGAATTTATCATCCTTGAACAGCGGAAGGTTGATACGTTACTTCATCTTTATATATAACATTTTTAATATACATATTGACTGTTCAGTTACATTAGAGTACATGCAACCTGTTATACTATCCAGAACATTAAATCGTTGTTCTCTTTTTCACGTTGCACAACATAAAACGAAATATCGTCTTAATTTTATCGCCAACAGGTTATGTATAGCAGCGAATAAATTTTCTGACCGTGTTGATTTCTTTTTATGGCACTGGAAATTCAAACATTCCATAATACGTGCAATTGTATAATATACCTTACGTCTTTCCTATTATTAATTTAATCGATCAATAAATTTATATCATATACGGAACGTTTAAATTTTCCAGTGGAGTGCCATATAAAAGAAATCAACGCGGTCAGGAGATACGTTCGCTGATATATGTAACACCTGCCGGTAATAAAATTAAGACCACATTGCGTTCTGTGTTGTGAAAGAGACGATTATTGTCTGTTTCAATCCTGCGATAAATCAATATTGTAAACTAAAGAATTTTTATACATCCCTGTAAATAAATATTTATTATTATTATTAATTAATAACGACCGTGTCGGGGGTCGACCGATCGATCGGTCTCGGAGAGACCGGTTTCGAATATTTACATTTCACAGAAATCGGTCCGGTCGAATTCCACACTGGCGGAGACACGAGCGAGGCTTCGCGGTACGGTTAACGAGCCAGGCCCGGAAATTAAGTCAAGCACCGTGACAACCGGTATACGTATCTCTCGATAGTGGAACGCGCGCTCGGCGAACGTTACGTCTCCGCCGACATTGTCGCCACGCCGCTGCGGTAGCGTTTATGCGTATTATACGACCGTGCCACTTATTATCCGCGAAGAATGTACGAGGGAAGGCGATGATCTGCTGGCGCGATCGCGCCGTTCGCGGCCCACTCTTCTTCGGTAGATCCGGCGCGCGTTCGACTTTGTCTTCTCGCTCCTTGTTCTCATATGCACACCTGTCCCTTTAGCTGAGCCGCTTCAGCTTCCCTTCACCTTCGTGTTCAGTTTCTGCAGGGGGAAAGTTCAGTCGACGGCGACGAGCACGCGGCCGAATATCATCCGATCTCTCGCAATCGCGTGACAATAATAAGAACCCGTTCGACTACGTCTGCCATTCATGAGACTAACTTGAGGAATCTCTCAGGGTGAGATTCTTTCCCTCGGAAGTGACGCGCGCGCCGATTTCCCACCTGCCCTCCCGCTTCTTCTTTTTCTCCTCTCCGATCCTCATGAAAGTGTACCGACGGTGATGACGCGTTCGGGAATCCACACGAGGCGCCGCGACGATAGAAAGTTACAGGGACGCTCCGCCGACACTGAGACCCGGAAGGAACCTCCGATGACGGCGAGTGACCCACATCCGGTGAGCCAACCGTGAGAGAGTAGACGGTGCCGCGACTTATATGGCCCCGTAGTTGCCCGATCGCGTCCGTGAGATTCCGTAAGATCGAGTAGAAACTCAGCGAGTAGAGAGACCATCGGCGCGAGGAGAGATTTATGAATCGTTATCCCTCGAGGCTCCGGACGTTGATTTCGCAAAAGCGCCGCACGCAACATACTTTCCAGCCTGATGAAGTTCGCGCTCATTAGCGCTCGATCCGATCGACGCGAAATTATCATTCCGTTGCGCGGATAATACTCGCAACGGACCCCCCTCGCGTCCTCTCGCGTCATTCCGACGCTTTCACGCGCGACACAATGCGAGCTGGAATTTTATATTAAGAAATTACCGATCACTTCCATCCTCGTGGCGCGCGCTTCGACTTTCTCTGCCAGCTCTCGTAGTCGCTAGAAAGTCTCGCAGCTACAACCGAAGGGCTTAACGCGATAGCGATGTAACCCACTTTTTCGCAGCTTCGTAAGTTCGTCCGTAATTTTTTTTTATTCTTTTTATTTTTTCGTCGGATTAATCTGCAAAAATGGGCAATCACGTTTATGCCTGGTTCTCTCTGTCCCGAGTTTATGAAAAAGCGGATTGCTCTCTCTCTCTCTCTCTCTTTCTCTCTCTTTCTCGGTCGCATTCATTTCCCGCGATTGTAACCCGATCATCTCTGTGTATTCTCCAAATTAAAACGCGCGAATTTATTTCCGTTTTTGTCTCTTTTTATTTATTCATCGGATTAACATTCCCATCGTACGCTTACTCATCGTTCCTATATTTACCTACGGATGATTAAAGTACCGCGTATGTAAGTTAAATGAAACGTGGATGAATATTGGCGAAAACTCGGCCGCGCAATCGCTGTTTTTTATTCGGGTCGGCTCGACCCGACACGGCAGTATTTTCATTCGTCAAGGTTAAAAGTAACCGTTTCTCTTCGTGTATCCATACTTGTGTACGTTCTCAATTAGACAACTGTACGTAATATTAAGAAGTGTCTTTTTCGCGGACTTCGTTTTCGGTCCGTCCGCGGGAGTGCGAAGATCCCGCGGTAATCCGCGAAACGGAGAAACTCAGCCGGCGAGGTTCGTCATCGGACACGCAATCGCGACACGCAGAAATCACGTTTCGCCTGACAGCCGACAACAGGCTAATGACAATAAGCGTAATCTCGGCGCGATTGCTCCGTGTAATTAGCATCATGCACGGCACCGGCGCGGCGCGGCGTTATGGCCGTCCCTATCGTTGCATTATTCATGTCGCGGACTACACCCTAAATTCGAAGGCTTCCCAAAGGATGTAACCGCCGTCGCCGCCATCGCCGTCGTCGGTAATTTCGCCGTCGAACAGCCCCGCCATTGCCGTATGAATCACGAAGTAAGGTGCATTATAGAGCACCTCGGCGAGAAGGAAGACTCTTTGCATCCTGAGGATTGAACGACCAGAAAATAACGCTTGAAATATGTATTATGTTGCGAGAAATATTGCACCGGAAATATATATATATATATATATATATATATATATTTATCTCTCTCTCTCTCGACCCCCGCCGACATCGATTACACCGATCGTCGCCGTTTTCCCTCGCCGAGAAACACACGTTGATTTTTGCGCCCTATTTCCTTCTCTTTCCTTTTGATTTTCGTATCGGCAACATTGTTAGCGATGACGATGATGTATCTTCATTTGCGTATTAATCCAATTTCAGCGTCGCGCACGATTATAATACGTCATAATCAGTCACGATCGACACGATTCCGCATTACGCGAGTCTCCGACTATCTCTCGGACGAGACAATCTTCTCTCTCGCTTCTAATCACGAACGTCGCCGGGGAACGTCGTCGCGCGACGATGATGATGACGATGGGCGCGGCCGGATAATCGGCGATGAGAAAAAGCCGGCGTGTCGGGAGCCTGTAACGAGACGTGGCACAAAAGGGAGACCGGAGAAAAAAAGCGAAAAACGGTCTGACAATTCGTAGATCTAAAGCCGACTTCGGCTCATGAATAACGTAGGAGGGCGCATTAGAATATTCCCTACGGCATAACGAATAAGGAGACATAACTCCCATTGTTATTCCTCCGCTTAAAGGGGAGAGCTCGGTCGGGCCGCGAAAGAAACGCGCGAAGAATACTCCATGGGCGATACTGTACTGTGAAGAAGGCGGCACACCTCCGAGAAGGGACGCCCGACGACGGTGCTGTATTTGCAAACCGCTTGGCTTGTTAAGAGATCTCGCTCGTCGTGTCAAAGCAAAGGTCGAGCCACCTCCGAGTTGTTTCCTCCCGCGCTCTTTCGCGTCCTGCAAAAAAGATACGACGTTACGACGCACGTTACCGGCTCCCGGTGAGAGCCCCTTTCCCCTGTAATTAGCGCGGCCGTCGATTGTTGTTCGCCAGCGGGCGCCGCTGCTATCAATCGCTAATTGTGCGCCGTGAATTGTAATTGCAGATCTAGCGGCCGGCTCAAAAATTACTTGATGCGCTGAGGATGCGCCGTGATTTTTGCAACGGTGGGCTTGCCTGCGCCGTTGTTGTGTGGGTGTCGTCGACTTGCCTGCTCGTCCTCTCGCTGTCATCATCGGTCACCGCCGCAGGTACGTCATCCGTTTTTCTTTCTTTTCCCCTTTCCTTTTCTTCCCCTTCGCTATTCTCGGACGTTTTATCACTCACTCGTCGGCGGCATCGACGACGACGACGACGCGACTCCGCGTAACGCCTTTGTTCCGTTCGGAATTGAGGCGCCGAGAATGAAGTGGACTCGAGACACTTGGGTAGACCGGAGGAGTTAAGACGATGGTTTTACGAGAGGACGTTTTCTCCGGTTACATCGGGTGGCCGCTTCTTCGCCGCTGGTGGTGACGATTGTTCGACTGCGCGTCGCACGCCTGATAAAACGAGCGGTGTAAACGCGAGCGATTACACACGGCTCGTTTTAATCATAACAGGACATCCCCCCCCGATAAAACCGCCTCCTCGCTCGCAACAGAAATGCGAATGGCGGAAAAATGTGAGTCAAGATGGCTGGCCACCTTTGCAAAACTTCAGAAATTTTTATATGTATCTACATTAGTCCTTTCACAGTAACTTTTCATTAAAATTCTAAATGTGGTTTAGGAGAAACTAGAAATAGAAGTTACAAATAAGACATCAATTTCTAAAGGAACATGTATAAAATTGTATCATTTTCAGTTGGGAATATCTCAGTTTCCGAATTATTTTCCAACTTTACAGACGTGTGGATACTATTTCTACCAATATACAGCTAAAATATTAAAGGATTCCTAATATAACAAGCTTGGCGGACTAACTACTTTAACTCGTACGGCGAGAGCGACCACATGTACATACACACGCATGCAGTAGTCAGAATAAATCAAGCCTAAAATTATGGAAGCCGAAGTGGATCGACCGCTTTTTCCTGCAGCGCCGAGCGACCCGTTTATCGAAAGTGGATTGATATTTCTGTCTCCGCGTCCCACGCGACGCGAATAAACGCTCGAACGTTGAGCTCTGATAAAATCTTTTTTTTTTTCCTTTTTCCACCCAGGACGTTCCGTCGTCGTGCATCGCCGACTCGGCGAGGCGCGTTCACGAGCGCGCAACTGGTCTCATTCTTAATTTCTCGAGTTAATCTGCTTCCGATATATATCGCTCCGGGCGCTTCAATTATCGGTACAGTCTACCCCGTCGCGTCCGCGCTGAAGTTGATCCGGGCGGCCGCGAGTGTCTCGGCGGAGTCGCGCCCGACGAGACATGGCACCACGCAGAGAGAGTCTTGAAGAGTTCGAAGGTCCGCGCGGAAAAAGGAAAGCTAACTCTCTCTCTCTCTCTCTCATTCGCGGACGTGCATCTGCATATAATGCGCGCCGGACGTGAGCGGATTTCGGAAGTCGAACGTGTGCGCCGTGATTCGTCCTTGATGTTGCGCGAACCGCACATGTGTCCGCGACGTATGTTCCCCGAGGGGAATTTAAGGATTTTGTTCCCGAGGGCTCGCTCGACGGTGAATTTCCTGCGGGCCGACGTCGCGGGGACGGGCGTGCAATTTCTTCCGCCTTGGCAGAAAACGACCCTGCAGAAACGACCGTTTGAACGCGTGTAAAATTAGGTATTACGGGACGCGCTCGTAAAATCTGAATTCAGCCGGGCCGCTCGCGTCGGTAACGCTCCGCTAAATTCGCGTTATCCTGTACGCGCAGGTACGCACGGCGATCGTAATTTCGTCATTCCGAACGGTCGACGAGTACACGACGCCTTCGTTATCCGCGTTCCACCTTTCCTCGTATGAGAGCTGGAAAACTATATAATGCTCCGTCTCGTTGTACGCGCTGTTACAGCGGACGTTTGATCGGCGCGCGCGTGATTTTCCTCCGAGGAACTTTGAATGCTGGTTACACGGCGCGAGAGTCCTTCTCTCTGTCGCGCGAGTTTCATCGCCCGGTAGAACAGCCGATATTCAATTGTCCGGGTTATTAATGTGAGAAAATGTGAGATAGAAATCCCCGTGTAACATCGGAATCTGTGCCCGGAATGATATCGGTTTCAATAGCCGTTCTCTTTCGATAATCGTGCCGTTACGGCTTTCGCGTGCACACGAGTGACTGATAATGTGCGAATCGCACGTGCGATTCTCTGTTTATCGCTATCCACGTGTACACACGCGGCCGATTGCGCGTGCATATATACATGTGCGTGTGTGTGTTACGTCCGACGAGTGTATCACTGCAACGTGCGTATACGTATATTCTAATCGGCGGATTAAATAGCGCACCTAACGAAGCCGGTAATCGCGCCGCGAGATTGCCGGTTAGGGACTACGGATTCGATCCGGCAATCGATTCCCGATATGTGTTACAGCAGGATACGCGGGATGGACTTTTCAGTAAATATCGAGGACAGCCCGATTTGCATGCCACCGGCAATAACAAATTGAATTTCTCCCACTCACCGTTAAAAGGCATCCCCGCACCTTTGCCCCTCATCATCGTGCGCCCACATGCTACCTTTCTCTCTCTCTCTCTCTCTCTCTCCTCCTCCTCTTTCTCTGTTTCTTCCTCGTTCCCTCTTTACATCTCCTTTAGAGTTTATATCGAGAATTATATCGAGAAACGCGCGATGGCTCAGCGATGCGACACATTAAATCCTGTTTGTACGCTTATCGAAATTTAGAGAAAGGGCGCGAGGCGCTTCAGGATGTTTCCTATATTACACAGTTTATACAGGGTGTTTCCTAATTAACGGCCGCTATGTGCACAGCGTTATTTCTCGTGAAAAATAGAATCAAAAAGTCCCGAGCTATTTTCTCGTGAAAGGTCCATTATTTATGGCAACTTTCCAACTTTCAACATATCTTTATATCTAAGTCATAAAGTAAAATTCTGTTAAAATAAAATCAACTTGAAATTAATTGGAGAAGATAGATTCGTTATCCGCTCGGTCGCTCGAAGCATAGTTTGCGAAAAGCCTTGTTTTTCAATCGCGTATCTTGGAAATTATTGAGACGTCTCGCTCGTTTTCGCTCGGCATTTTTCAATTCAGATTTTCACGAAGAATCACGCTGTGTAAATAATAAGCGTTAATTAAAAAACACTATATATACATACGCATATGTATTTCTCTCTTTTATATGCGTGTTAAAATATACATAATATGATAATATCATGCGATTAATATTAATTATTATTTGTTCTATCTATTATATGTAATTGATGTGTTATGATTAATTGATCAACTACATGTGAGACACACAATACATGGTATTTCGTTGCGAATCTCATCGCGAATTCGCAGCTCGTTATCGAATATGGGCTGGATAAATAAGCGCGAAAGGCGGGATTCCGCGAGTCGGCGAGCCGGAAATTCGGGTAATCGGATGCGCGGCGCCGCTTGAGTTTCACTGGACTTTTATGAAATTCGCTAACGGCGTGAAAACGTGACGACGCGGCGCGGCAAACGGCCGATTGACACGCGACGCGGCACTCGCGCTAGTCGCGCGTCGTTAGTGCGTCGCACTCTGCGGTACTTTCGCCGAGGGCACCTAAATGGGATATCCGCTCGAGCGGATTTTCTTTTCGTGTGTGTCCGGCACTTTCTTCCTCTTTGTCACGCAAGCGTGCATCACCGTTGTCGGTATTAATATGTGCCATGTAACGGAACGCACGCACGGAGTGAACTCGCGTAGTCACGCATAAATTTGCATAACAGCCGAACTCCTAGTTACAAAGAAAATTACGAACTAGTTGCAAGGAGAATTACGCCCCGCGATCTTTCGTGGCACACACGGAGAGAGGAAATTAAAAAGAAACATATATTTCTCCCCCCGATCTGAGATATTATCCTTCCCATACGGTAGAAAACATTTTGTACTTGTGTTGAAGTCTGCCTTTGTTAGAATTTTTGTGTTAAATTCTTAACGTGCCTGTGTGTTAATTTAAGGTGTGTTAATTTAACGTATTTGTTATCTCAATGCATATTCTGTGCTGAGTCGATATTCAACACATGTAAGTGTTAAAATAACATTATATACGTGTTAGTTCTGTGTTCATTTTCGACATAATATTTGTGTTACCTTATAACATATTCACCTTGCGTGAAATTAACACAAAAATATGTGTGGACTATTTGGGACGTGTGAAGTGTGTTACATCTAACGTAAAAGTTTTTACCTTGCAAATTTGACTTCAAAATTCTCGCTCCGCGCCAAGACACCGCTTTTTTAGGAGAGGTCGGTTCATTCGATCGTGTAATACGATTACACAGCGTGATACGACGATGTAACTTTGTCCGTATATTTCATTACGCTTGCGTCGATAAATTTACCATTAGCCGAAGAACGGAGACAAGAGACAAGTTTGACGGAAGGAAATTTCTTCTTTGTGGAAATTCCCCGCCGGTGCGTCTCCGATCCCGAAGCGATCGGAGTCGCAAATTCGGACACCTTTGGTGGGCGCGTATGAAAAACGTCCATTGATCGTCACTCGGCCTTTGCGTTTCCAGCATTTTCTTCTTTTTTCTCCGAACTTACACCAGTCCGTTTTCCCGTCGAGAAACGCCTTTCTCGTTTGTCCATCCCATTTGGGCGCGTGCTTTTTTCCGTGCGGCCGAGTGTCCGTGCCCGAGGCGTTCGTGGCCGCCTGGAAACGCGCTCACGCTAGCACGTTAGGTAAGTATAGTAAGTGTGGCAGTAGGATGCCAAGGAACCGTTAGGTCGACTCTGGCTATTTTTATTATTATTATTATTATTATCGTCGTCGTCGTCGTCGTCGTGCTACACTTTAGTCCGAGAACGTGTTCAAAAATGCCGCCTCGGCCGTGCGAGAAAGCACCTTATTTCGCGATGACCTATTAAGCGCGCGCGACTCGCAGCTCATTAATCCACGAGTCGTCGTCGTCCTCTAACCAATGCGATGTCGATGTAGCTCGTCGCGATTATTCGCCGAGACCGCGACTCGAGAGAGGCGAACGCGCGATTTAAATTAACGATTACAGGTGAAAAATGGAGTTTGCGCGAAATTAACTAATAGCGCCAACTAACCGGCCGATATAAAAGATTTACCGCAAGCGGGAATTCATGTCGCAAATGGATCTGGAGAATTATATGAACTCGCTGCTTCGTTCCTGCATGAAAAAAAAAAATCTGTCGCTACCAAAGCCGGGCTCTACACTCGGATTTATGAATAGACATGTGCGATTGAATGTACGGGTCGAGCCGTTCTTCTCTCCTCCTCCTCCTCCTTCTGCTCTTCTCCGATCTCCGGATTTCTTTCCTCAAATTCATACTCTCATGTAGAACTCTTCGAATATATTTTCACACAAAGCATCTCGCAGTGTGGATTAATCCGTAGCGTATGTTCGCCATTTTTAGTAGTTCCTACTTAGAGACAGTTTATCGATTCTCTTTGTGCGGACGTCGACGAGTAAACGAGCGCTCGCAACTCGACCTATTCTGGACGCATAACGAACGCTAAATATACTTTTTTAATTCCACGGTACGAGCGTCGTATTGTTTCAGCTTGGAAATCAGAAAGACACGTGTTAGCATTTTGATACGCCCGAAATAGAGTTCCCGATATTGTCGGAATGCGAGAGAGATATTAAAAATCTCGGCGTTCATCGCCCTTAGCGCGCGCGAAACACGGAGGAAAATATTTCAGACGAAAAATTTTATGCTGTCGTAGAGCGAATAAACGAAAATAGAATGTTGCTTGAATACTGTTCAACGTTTCACAATAAAATTGATTTTTCAGGTCATTTTATGAAGAAAATCTCATCATACGAACATGTGTTTGTTTCTTCGTAAAATTACCGCAAAAATAAGCTTTTAGAATATTAAACGATACTACAAAAATGTCCGGTATATTTATTTATTTACTACACAGAAAAAAATTAATATCAATTCGAGACTCGCATTCACATATAAACAAGAATATCATCTGACGTGAAGATAAAATTTGCTTACGAATATGAAGAAATTTTACATAGTTCTATTAAACATATCGTATTTCCGTTATTCAAGAATAATTTTCATGTATTGAAAGAAAAAATATTGGGCAGAAAGAACATCTTCAAATTGATGCAAATTCTTGGTTTGAATGTATTGTTCTTCCCATCCAATATTTTTTCCTCTCAATTCGTGAATATTATTTTCGACTAACAGGAATATGATATTTCCGGTGGAACTACGTAGAATTTCTCCATGTAGGCAAATTTTATCTTCGTATAAAATTAAATATCTTTGCTCATACATGTATGAGAATACGAATCTTGGAGTAATAAAAATTTGTTTTTCTGTGTATACGACAGCGTAAGATTTGCCGTCTCTGAATTATTTTCCCCCGCGAACAGACGCGTTCGATAAGAGCATCGGACGTAACGTTACACGGGGTGTTTCAGGTTTCGTTCCAGCGACGGCTGGAAAAACGAAGAACGAAAGAGTGCCGTCTCTGAGGTCAATTTGCGATTTGCATGTTCACAGAGCCGTCGCTGCGGGCCGTCGGTCGATGTCCCTCCTTCGTCGAGCAGAGCGTCTGTCCGTCCAGGTCTCCGGGTTGCGAGAATGACTTCCAGTGCCAAGGTGCGCCGGAGGAACGCTGTTGCGCGACCGCGTGCGGTCTTCGCTGCGTCATCGGCGAGCTGACCGGCTGCGAGCAGTTGGCGTTGGCGGCCGTCAGACGGTCGCGGGCACTCGCCCGCGGCCCACCGCAATTCGTACCGCGATGTAACAATGAGACCGGCGAGTTCGAGAGGGTGCAGTGCGAACCACAGGGGCGCAGTTGCTGGTGTGTCAACGACCTCGGTATCGAGATCCCCGGCACCAGGGCGCCCAGCAAGACGGCCGTCAACTGCGACAAGCCGCGCGCCTGCCCGGCTCACAGCTGCCGCATGTTCTGTCCTTTGGGATTCGAGGTACTTGAGTAAATGTGAACGAGCATCTTCTCCGGAACGGCTCTAAAGCGTATCCTCCAGTCATTTCCGGAGGAAAAGAAGCGTCGACTCCGAGTAAACTTCCTCTCGGCCCGTAGCGAACTTTGGTGAAATCTGGAACACGTGAAGCTCGGCGTCTTTCCTTCTTGATACTTTTATCTTAATTTTTTTTTAATCTTGATACTTTTGTTTTAATTTTTTCGATCTTCGAAAAGATTTCCCTTAAACGCCTTTTTTCTCCTTGACTTTTTGCTCGTCGACGGTTTCACGATTAGAGGAGATCGGGGCATAAAGAGGCCACGTTTATTACGTTCGAATTAAAATAAAAAAGTTTATACGATGTTTTACAATATTGTATATATTTTCATGTGGCTGCAACGTCTAGTTAAAACAAAAATAGTAGCTTTATATTTATTCATGCATGAAAAAGTTATTAACCCTTCTGTAGCCTTCGGGTCTATTCGGGTCTATTCTGAAATCATTTTTATTTTCCTGTTACATTTTTATGCGGTGAATGAATATTCCGGCATTTCATGATTTCGTTTCATAGCCTAGTTTCAAATTAATGTCCTTGGGCTATGAAACAAAGGAATGTCAGAATCATTCAAATTACGTAAAATCGCATAATGTAACAGGAAAATAAAAATGATTTCGGGTCAAACTCGAAAACTACAAAAGGGTTAAATTGAAAACAATTTTGTGCGAATTGGAACAAGGTTGTCACATGTCGTTTTATGAAGAAACAAGATGATACAGTTTCAACGCTTCTTTAATATTTTATTAAAGTTAATAATATATCACATAATCAAGGTGCAATCTTATCTCCATCTGTTTTTCAGCCGCGCTTTCGAGCCATGATAACCGAAAATACAATTAAAATCTTTACATCTATGAATATAACTTCTTAATCCAACCCGATAACTCGATCACTAACGAGATTCGGTGATCTATGTGTACGTTTATCTGCACATGCATAAGCCACGTCCCAGCCGTCACTTACCCCGAACGGTAATTTTGAATATAAAAGAAACTATATATTTTACAATTATATTTCACTGAAGAAACGTGGAAATACAGCTGTGCGATAACGGTTATAACTGAATCCAGGAAAAATCAACTGAAAGTACAATATTTTTTATGAATACCGGAGGGAAATTGCAACCAGTAATTTTGAAAGCAACGAAACAACGAAAATAAAGACGGGAAAAAATTTACTCACCGTGTCTAGTTAAAAAAACGTGTTCATAAATGCACACAATGCGTGTTAGTCACGAGCTATTTCATACACCCAACCAACCAACGATACCAGCAATCCGCAGAGAACAATATGCGCCTTTTATTTATCCACTGAAATATAAATTTCTCGGCAAGCAATCCGTGCGATTTCTCGTCCCGATCTCCTATTCCAAAATTCGATCAACGATAGTTTCCGCATCGTGGTCACTTTCCCCGCGAGGCCGACAGACTTATCGTTGCCGTTGTTGCAGATCAATGAGAACACGGGCTGTCCCAAGTGTGAATGCCGCGACCCTTGTCGCGGTGTCACCTGTCCGGGCATAGGTCAAGCGTGCGAACTGATCGACGTGAGCTGCACGCGGCCTCCGTGTCCGCCGGTGCCCAGCTGCCGTAAGGCGAAGTCCCTGCTGACGATCTGCCCGGTGGGCGAGCCGCTGCAGATCACGGACTCGCCGCGGCCGTTCCTCTGCGGCGACAGACCCGGCAAGCCGACTTGCCCGCCGATGTACAGCTGCCTGGTCGAGCCCAAGCAGGAGTACGGGGTGTGCTGTCCATCGAATGTAGGGCTGCAGCGGGTCGGGGAGTGTCCCGTGGACGATCCGAATACGACGACGGAGTGCGGGTCCACTTGCCGCTACGACCTGGAGTGCCCCAGCCCGCAGAAATGTTGCAACAGCGAACGCTGCGGCGGTAACGTGTGCGCGATACCACGTGGCCTCAGCGTGTGCCACCGGGACCGCGTGCTCGCGGAGATGCTCAGCGTCTCCGAGCGTGAAGGTCGCGGCTACGTTCCCCAGTGCACGGAGGGTGAGTAAGATGCTCCCGAGAACTCACGCGCTCGCGTTTATATATTTTTACTTATTTCGACTTATAATTAATTTTAATTAATTTTACTCATTTTAATTCTGCTCAATGATGGATTATTTTATTAAATTAATTTAATTTTAATTAATTTCAATGTCATCGTGTCCCAAGCACGCTCGTATTTTATGCCCGAGCTTCCAGTAGTATCGCTTTGTTAATTCGTTTAATCGCTCGGGTGGGAAAGCGACTCGTAAATACGAATTGATTTGAGCAGATGGGGATTACGAGACAAGGCAGTGCTCGAGAAACGGCCTCGTTTGCTGGTGCGTGGATGACAAGGGTAGAAAGATATCCGGTTCAATGGGCCCCGCCGAGAAGATCGACTGTAAATCGATAATCAAGGCGCGCTCGCTTCCAGCGTCTTGCACGCCTCAACAGTGCGCCCAAGTCTGCCAATACGGCTTCAGAACGGATGTTTCCGGTTGCCCGACTTGCGAATGCGACGACCCGTGCGAGGGGTAGGTATATCGTAGTACGGCGATGTCGATGAAACTACTTTTAAAAAATAAAACTGAACAGCGCAGAACCGAAGCTGATATTCTGTTTCCTTTGTGTCGCAACACGAGTTCTCTCTATCAAGAACGAATAGAACTTCTCGACGATATTCTCATCCTCTTTCCTACGGATGAATTGTAATTTTAATTTCGCACAATCGGATTATGCAAGAAACTCATCGGTCTTCAGTGATCAGACGATCATTTTTGCAGATTCCCTTGCCCGGAAGGGCAGGAGTGCGTCCTGAAGCGCGAGGATGGCTGTCCCGATTTTCTATGCCCGACGAAACCGGAATGTAAATCCAAGAAAACTTACAAGAGCCCCTGCCTGCCCGGCACGCCGCTAATTGATCAGGACGGGAACGCCGCGACTTGCGCCTCGAACGAGACTTGCCCCGACGGCTACAAGTGCACGATGGTGCCGGAAGCCGGCCAATCGGTGTGCTGCATGGCAACGTCAAGCCCTACGAAAGCACCCACTAGTAAGTCTTGACCGTAATACAACGGTCGAACAATCAAATGTCAACGATGATAATAAAACTCAAGTTATCAGCAGGTTAGCAAAATGCTCTACACAGATAACCAACCATCGACTCTTGTGTCAACCGAGCACTTCCGTCGAATAATAGTTTTGCGAATGTACACAGTGTGCGAGTACCTACGGGACTTCAACGATCGCATGGAGGGCACGCGGGAGGGTATGTCGCTGGCGGTCCCGGCGCCCCAGTGCGAGCCGGACGGCAGCTACCGAGCCCTGCAGTGTCAGAACGGCAGTTGCAGCTGCGTGAACCACCGCGGCGTGATCCTGAAGACCGGGCTGGAGCCCACCACGGCGGACTGCAGCGGCACGGTGGAGAAGCTCTCGAGGAGCTGCCAACGTTTGTACTGCAACCTGATCTGCCCGTACGGCTACGAGCTGGATACGGCCGGCTGCGAGCAATGCCGCTGCCACGAGCCGTGTCGCGACGTCAGCTGCAGCACCCACGAGACGTGCACGATGATCGACGTGAACTGCGGCCAGGATCAGTACTGCCCGGCCGTGCCCGCCTGCTTGACGACGAAGCCGGGCCAATGTCCGTACCTCGTGCCGAGCTCGTCGAGCTGCGAGCTGCAATGCAGCAACGACCAGGAGTGCCCGTCCGGCGACAAGTGCTGCTCGACCGGCTGCGGCACGCAGTGCGTCTCGCCGGTGATGGCCACGGCCTGTCAACACGCTCGCGCGGTCGCCGAGCACGCGGCTCGCGAGTCCGGCGAGCCCGCTCGCAGGATCTACATACCCAGGTGCGAGGCGAACGGCGCGTTCGAGCCGGTGCAGTGCCACAACGGCGTGTGCTGGTGCGTCGACGAAGAGGGCAAAGAGGCGGCGGGCACGCGAGTGATCGAGGGTATCGTGCCGCGCTGCAACACGCCGCTCAGCTGCCCGGAGATCGGCTGCAAGCTCGACTGCGCGGATGGCTACGAGCCGGACCCGGACACCGGCTGTCCGACCTGCTCATGCCGAGACCCGTGCCGGAGTGTCACGTGCCGCGGCGAGAACGAGGCCTGCAGGATGGTGGAGGTAGCGTGCAGCGCGCCTCCTTGCCCGCCTGTGCCGGTCTGCCTGCCGAAGAAGGACAATCCGTGTCCGAACGGTTCGCCGTTGATCGACTCGGACGGCACAGTGGCCACCTGCGGCCCGCACGGCCATCATTGCCCGTCGACGCACAAGTGCGAGCTGTCGCCGCTAGACGAGTACGCAGTCTGCTGCCCAAAGCCGCGGGACGTGTGCTTCGAGCCACCCAGGCGGGTGGCCTGCAATCCGAACGCATCCGGCTTCAACGAGACTGAGAGGTGGTACTTCGACCCGGAGCGCAACGAGTGCCGGCGAAAGCACGAGTGCACCGTCGGCCACAACGATTTCGCCAGCCGGCTCGTCTGCGACACCGTATGCCCGGTGCTGTCGCAGTGCGAGAGACTGCGCGAGAAGAACCTGAAGAGGTCGCAGAGGCTGAGACGACCGACCTTCCTGCCCAAGTGCAACCCGGACAGCGGCACGTGGGAGCCGGTGCAGTGTCTGGAGCACGTCGGGGTCTGCTGGTGCGTGAACCGGAAAGGCCAGCCGGTGAAGGGTTCGCTCACCAGGGGCGCCGAGCCCAAGTGCAATTTCCGGCAGGCCAGACGGGGCGGTCGGGGCCAGCAGCCGCAGGAGATCGACCGGGAAATCCAGGCGATCATGGAGGACGCTTTGTTGAGCTTGGAGACGACGGACGAGCGGCGAGCGGACAGGATCTTGGGCACCAGGTGCCAAGCGATGAAGGAGAAGGGCCACGTGCCGGCGATATGCGACCCGCAGGGCAGATTCGAGCCCATGCAGTGCGCCGGCGACACTTGCTGGTGCGTCGACGAGGCGGGCAATCAGCTCATCGGCTCGGAACCGTTCCTGAAGGGAACGAGCATTTGCCGTGAGTCACCCGGAGCGACTTTCCGTTCATTTTCTTTAGCACGTCCGTTGCTCCTCACAAACGATCGAATATATATTTTTAACGAAACTTTAACTTGAAAATGTACACATTAATATTCAAATTTGCGAGATCATCGGGTATTGAAATTTCCTGGAGTTAAATTAGTTGTAACCGGTTAAATAATCTGCTTTTCATTATATGGATTTGTAATTTGATGAGAACGTTTGATTTCGAACATCCCTGACGGGACAATTTTCCAGCATCGATACGCATCCATATTTCGTTCCGTTTCAGTTCCAACACCAGTCGAAGCGGTGGAGGTGACTCTGCGTTTCCCCGGTCGATTTCTCGCTACGGACGAGACGCGATTCGTGAAGGAAGCCGAGAACCTGCTGCAAGAGCTCGGAGCGAGGCTGAAGAAGGGCGTGCGGGTGGAGATCAACCAGGACTCGGCGATCCTGAGCTTCGAGATTGTCGGCGCGAACAAGGTGGACGTGGCGTTCCACCTGGAGGAACTCACGCGTATCCAGAAGCTGTCCATGCTGGGCTCGTCCGCAGACGCGACCACCTCGCGCTTCACGCATCGCTCCGCTCCCGTGGCGATGCAGAGCAGAATCGTCGCGCTGGAGCAGCGCGAGATTCTCACCCAGGTGGAGACGCCGGTTTATCAAACGGCGACGCTCGTGCTCGCGGCTGGGAGCGCCTTCGTTATCAGCAGCCTCGTCATTCTGCTGATGCTGTATCGCAAGAAGGTACGTGGGAATCCGTGACGACCGTCGTAAAGCTCCCTCGTGCCAACTGGAATCCGTTGAACACGCATTTGTAACCCATGTTTAACGCTAAAACGCTGCACTGCTCCGCTCTGTGAGAATATTCTATATTAATGATTTTTCACTAATAATTTATTTATTAATAATTTTTCATCAACATTTATCGATTAATTTATTATTAATAATTGATTATTAATTATTTATTTACTAATGATTTTTTATCTATCAATAATTGATTTATCATTTCCTATGTTAACGATATCTGTCAGTATTTCAAATTGCCGCAAGTTATCGCAACACTGCTTTTTACACGTGATCCGTCGAAAAATCGACAATCAAGTAGCTGTATTTGGCTCTGAATATTTGTTATCAAACGAACCCGTGAATCGTGATTGACACCGAAATTAAAAGATCCATATTGCAGATGAAGATGAAGGATCACACGAAGGCGTTACCGATGGACCAGCACTTTCTCGCCTACAGCCAACAGCCGGTCTACGTAATATCGGGGTCGGAGCAGGACGAGAAGGAGAAGGAGGCGCAGATGCTGGAGGACATTCATACGACGGACACCGTCGTAGGAGCATAAGCTTCTCACACGTTTCCGTCTTGTACGGCAGTGATTCGCAAAAGCCTGTCTCTTCGGGAGCGCGCGAGTCACCGGATTCGCTGGGAGGTATCCGTCGATCGATGCGTGCAATGTCGACACGGGGACGTCGGTCGATACTCTTCGAAGCGCTTATCCCGGCGCTCCCGGAGGCTGCCGAGCGCGCCCGTCAATCACGATTAATTAATTCTCGGTCCGCCGACTTTTTGAGTTTACAAAGAACCTCTTCTGCCCGCGATTCGTTCCCCGCAGCGCGCTCGGTGAACCCTACAACCAGCGAGGAGACGATCCCTTGTCGTGAAGGAATTAATAAAAGACGGATCACATCTCTCGGATTAATTATGCAACTCTTCAGAATCATTGTGAGAGCGATGTGATCACGTTGATCTATTTCTCTTCGCGTCGATCGTGGTGATACGCTCTGAAAGAGACAGACAGCGGATCCAGCGGACATACATCGGACGTACGATGGATAAAGAGGCTGATGAATGATAGGGCGCGACGCTACGCGCGAATCACTGTCGTACACGATAATATAGCGCACGATATCGTAGTCAAAGCCGCGTCATACATATTCCCTCTGTCATTCCGTCATAATTTATTGTCCGCACATTCAGAGATTCATTGCGGCCTATGGACTCGACGATCGACCGGCTTTCTGTAGAGGGGACGTAGTGCACACGTTCCAGTGTGACAGATTAATAATACCTTGTCAGTGGCTCAATATATATATATATATATATATTTATATCTCTATATTAATACATATTCGATGTCAGATGTTCGCACCGCAGTTATGAATCCACTTTAACATGACTTCGACATAGCGTGACGGCTTGGTCTCTTTCAGAAAATATAGAGTAATTTTTCAAATGCGTGCACAACCAGCGCGTCAAATCGCGAATGACGAATTTGCCAATGGGTGATGGATGTCGTAAATCGATCGTCGAGCAGCCAAGCCGCATTTAGGAACGATTTCATTAATCTCGCCGGTCTGTCTTCATCGTCTCGTACGTGGGAGTCACTAACGCAAGGATGTCTCGGCCTGAGGATCACCGGCCGTAGGACGTCGTTGCGTTAATACATCGCGCGGGTGTAAATATTAGATTTATACTGTGTTCGATTATTTATATAGACGAATAAAGAACGGAACTCTCATGTTTCCCAACGATTTTGTTGTTTCTTGAAATCCTGGCCCGCACCTTCCTCTCCTGATCGCCCACATGAGGTGTACAAAATGATGTACAATGTTTGCTATGAAGTGAACAGGAAATTTAAAGTCTTCTCTTTAAAATATATTTGTTGCATTTTTGATATATGTAAGTTTTTAGTGTAATAATTAAATCGAAAGATTTGTAATGAGATTGAAGTTTAAGCGATTGTCACTTCTCATTAAACTCGACATAACTTGGTGAAATTCAATGACAACGTTATTACCGTAATATTATAAAAAAATAGAGGCTTCAAGCTGTAAAATGACTTTTATATCATCTCGATAGTGTCATCTTTGCCGAAGTTACAGCCCATTAAAGTTTGCTTAGTTTTTATGGCAGAATAAGAGGACGTCCGATTCGTCATTGTGTAGTACTATTTGAAAAAGGTAGAGTCACGTCTAACCTTATCGTTTAGTCATATCACGTGCCCGAATCTTCGTTGAAAAATGTGGCGTCTCGTAGCGGAAACTTTGGAACTAATTTTCAGAAATAACGGGTCTAACAAAAATATCATTAGATTACATAGAACATTAGACCCGTTATTTCTGAAAATTAGTTCCAAAGTTTCCGCTAAGAGACGCCACATTCTTCAATGAAGATTTGGGCACGTGATATGACTAAACGATGGGGTCAGACGTTACTCTACCTTTTTCAAGTAGTACTACACAATGACGAATCGAACGTCCTCTTATTCTGCCATAAAAACTAGGCAAACTTTAATGGGCTGTAACTTCAGCAAAAATAATGATAACATGATGGTTAAAAAAGAATTATACAGCTTGGAGTCTCTAGTTTCAGATACGCTTTATTTTGTTTTAAAGTTTAATGTATTTACATGTTTAAATGCGTAAATTTGTAACGAACACACTTAAAGATGTCACTGTGGGACGCCGAAATAAATAAACCATTACCAAAGAAAACAATTAACTTAATTATTGAAGTAAATGGGAAAAGTAGGTAAAAAATTATTGACAATTTGAAACGGTGCAGATTTTATTTTTAAATTCCCTTCGGCACATTTCTCCCGTGTTACTACACACAATACATTGCTCACGTTTATCTTCGAATTCCGTGGAAGATATCAGCCATTGCTCAATGATTACATAAATTTCAAGCATTATAATATAACTGGAGGAAAACGAACCTTTTTATTTCCACGTTTGTGTACATTTAGAAGAAACGAAGAAGACGAGGTTTGAAAAAAACAGCGTGGAGCGAGCCGGGCGACCCGCAGGACGTTCGAAATCACGTCGAGTTGAACGGGCTGATCTCGATAGCTCGACGAGGCACGACGAGTGTTCGCTTTCTCGAGAGTTCAGCCTGATTCTCGTCTCGAGGGAGACGGGCAGCATCTCCTATTGGGTATCGGTGTCGCGCGTCGAACGCGGCGAGAATCCCTCGCGAGACGACGTCGAAAACGCCCGAAGAGCGCCGAGGACACGGCTGTCGGGGTGAGTCGTCGTCGTTTGCGCGGAGCGCGTACGACCAATCGAGCGGTTCTCGAGCATTCTCGGGTCCGTTCAGGGTCGATGTGGGTCGGCTGTGCGGGGCGGTTTGGAACAGGGCATCTCTCACATCACCCTCGTCGCCCGGTCAATCCCGCGAGATCGTTCGATCGACGGATTGTCGCGTGTGGCCGAGAGTGGCGCGTTGTTCTTACATGTTTTTTTAACGGGACACCGACGAGAAAAGGGTCAGAAGGTGAGAAGGAAGCCTGATGGGTGTCAGGACAGCGAGGGGACGAGGGCAGGCTTCCTCGTACTCGCGTCTCGCGGCGAGCAGCGTCGTCGGGTCGCCGTCTCGTCGCCTGGAGCCGCGTGCAACGAAATCGGCGAGCAGACCGTGCTCGTTCCTGTTATGCGCGCACGCCAAGCGCCCGGAGTGTTTATAACTGCACGACGTTCGTCAGTGCTCGTGGCGGAGGAGGCACAGGGAAAGGGAAAGGGCGACGAGGTGGAGGACGGGGAGGAAACTTGACAGAAGTGAGCAGAAGCGGCGGGGGAGGGAGCGAGGACGAGGGAGAAGAACGAGACAGAAAGAGAGAGAGAGAGAGAGTCTCCTGAGTCAGAGAGAAAAAGAGCGAGAGAGGCGCGATCTCCGTGTAGCGCGCTCGCTTGGTCGGAGAGGAGAGAGAGAGACAGCGGTGTGACAGTGACGGAGAGAGAACGAGGAACGACGTTCGCGGCCGACGACGTAATTCATCGGTGTCCCCCCGGTGAGTGAACGCGAAAAGGCATCGTGGTTCCGAGCTTCCCTTCATTTTCCGCGCCTCCTCAGCGTGCTGCGGTGGTCAGTGCCGTTGCCCGAGAAAGAGAGAGAGAGGGAACGAAGTGACGTGCGGAGGTTCGGCGGCCTTGGGGAATTATCGTCGTCCGACTCTCGGGGACTCCGGATAACCTGGTCGGCTCGGTGCGCACGCCGAGCTCCCGTGTCACTTTGACAGTCACAGTGTGACAGTTCGTCGATCGGTCGGTCGGCAGGCTCGTCTCATCACGCCGTCCGTCGATCGAACTCTTCGCCTCCCGCACGCTCGATCTCCGCCAAGATCACAATGTTCACGGGCACGATGAAGATCGAGATCTGCGAGGCGGTGGGGCTACGCGCGACCGACAAGCAGCGGAAATTCTGGCAGGACGAGCCTATACTCGATCCGTACGTGCAGCTGGACGTCGACGAGAACCACCTGTACCGCTCGTCCACCAAGCCGAAGACCTTCGATCCCGTGTGGAACGAGTGCTTCATCCACGAGGTGCAGGACGCGGTCACGCTTGGCTTCACCGTCTTCCACGACTCGGCACTGCCGCCGGATTACTTCGTTGCCAATTGCAGCATCCCGTTCGAGGAGCTGGTCAGCCGGAACGGCAAGACTACCGACTTCTGGGTGGGTTCCTCTTTTGTACTAGCGAATTGTGATCTGATATGACTATTCCAATGATGTGTCTGTTGGTATACGTGGCCAAGCTTCGATTTGTGTTCTCTGTAAATTTATAACTTAATCATACGCTACAATGGAGAAAAGATGCTGTCGAATCGAGTAAAATTCCCAACAGCAGTGTGATCGGAGTAAATCTTCTCGACTTAGTGGCAAATATCGTTGGAACTACTGTGCATTGTTTTAATAATTAAAATATCAGCTTCAATGATGATCCCGGTTGAATCAAGGATACTTTACCGCAATTATGCCTGCTGTTGGGAATTCCATCGATTCAGCGGCACTGTTTTTTCCATATATAGATCCGATTAGCTGTCAGCGCTGTCCATTCTGTCACTTCCTGTCAGTATTGTCAGGATATTTCGCAATACACTCTGTATCTCCCGAATGACACGATTCAACGATTCATTCTATATCTCGTGAACGACATGAATGAATCTTCTCATCACCTTTGCTAGCTGATTGTTGACGTTGTGAACTCTTGCAGGTTGACCTGGAACCTCAAGGGAAACTGAGAGTGAAGATAGACTTGAAATGGAATGACCAAGGTAATTGCGAGAGGGAGGAAGGTGAAGTTGAGCAAACCGGTCGCGTCAGATTGAACGTAATTCCAATCCGCTATCGCAGACCGACAGACAAGTTGCGGCACGGGCGGCGATGGTGAGGCCATCGGCGGCAGGGGCATCGGCAGCATCACCGCCAGCAAGGAGCCACGGCGGGAATTCAAGGAGAGGCAGGGCTTCAATCGCCGGCGAGATGCGATGCGACGGAGGGTCCACCAGGTGAACGGGCACAAATTCATGGCGACCTTCCTGAGGCAGCCGACCTTCTGCTCGCACTGCCGTGAATTCATCTGGTACGTATGCCCTGACACGCGCGCACGTCGTCGCTGATGGCATCCCCTCATCTCGCTTGAAAGGTCTCTTAATTGCACAAGTAATTCACTCGACGCCACCTTACTCGAAGGCCCGAGTATGCGTGTATTATCTCGAAGTGACCTGGGAAACACACGAGGAGCATGCTTTTGAATTGCTGTACACTTTCGATTCATTGGTCTCCGTGGTGCGATACCAGCGAGAATCGCGCGAGTCTGTCGGCTACCACCCGGTGTAACGATACGTTTACGCTATCAGGGTGGTGTGCATGTTTTTGGGATACTCGATCTTTCCCTCGTATTCCGCTCTACCGATAGTCCAGGGAGAGACGATTCTGTGTGATCATACGTTAACAACGTGGTTATTAACAGCGGTTTGCACTGAGTCGGGACTGAGTTCTCGCGAATGGCTGGTTTCACTGTTGAGAAAAGAAAATAAGAAAGGAAGAGAAGAAACACGAACGCACACGTGGATACACATTTTCGTGGGAACGGGGAGCTTGATTTCGCTGTTTACTCTTTGTATCACGGGGTGTGTACCTCCACGCGCCTGTCCGCGTCTAAATTAACCCCCTGCTCGAACGGGTCGCACGCTTTGGATTTGCCGAGCGCACACACACATACACACACGCGCGCGCACCCTGTATGACTCGCCGAGTTCACCGTGTATCCCGATTTGTGTTATATACACCGAGGTGCTGGAGCGTTAGAGCACGGGAGGGGGAGGGGGGGGCACACCGTGCTCGAGCGCGTTGGCGATGAGAACACGAATCTCGATGAACGAAAAGCTAATCGATCGAGCGATGATGGGGGAGAGGTACACACGATATGCATGACACGGTCGGTGACTCCTCTCTTTCTCGCATATATCCACCGGTCCCTCAAGCCCTTCCTTCCGTCCCCCGGAGTCTAGATGCGTAGATGCGAGACTAGAAACGCGGTCGAAGATGGCAAGCGTATGTGTTTCTTAGAAGGGATCACGAGAATACGATGTGACGTGTTTTGTCTGTTGTATTTCAGGGGCTTGGGCAAGCAGGGCTATCAGTGTCAAGGTGAGAAGACACATACACGTTATTAACAGATTATAATTATGTACCCGCTTGCCGCACCCTTACGTACGAATGTGTGTGCGTGTATATGTGTGTATGTATGGGTGTGTATGTTGTGTGCGCGTACGTGTGCACGTGTGCGATTAGTTTTCCTCACGACGACGACGACGACGAGAGAATTCTCGGCTCGAATCAGGCTCTCTCGATCGGTTCACCACCACTCGACGCCCGCAGATTGACACCTTTGACGCTTCGCTGTTAATCCACCCCTCCCCCCGCGCATCCCCGCTCGTGTGCACTGCTCGGGCGCGATGTACAAAGTCGCAGAAGGCGTTCGGCCGGCGCTCACGACCTCTCTCTCTCTCTCTCATTTTCTCACACTCTCTCTCACACTCTTGGGCTTTCTCGATCACTCTCACTAACCCTCGCTTACCCCTGTGTTCTAGTATCCGGATACTCGCGGCACGAGCGATACCGCGCACTAATTGGCACGACAGGTCGCAGGACTTTGACACTGACTGTTCTCGCTCTGCGGTGGAGCAGTAGAGCCTCCTCCTCCTCTCTAGATCGTTTTGTTTGCTTTTTGACGTTATGCCGACTCGCTAGTAGGAGTCTTTTCGTTTGATCGCATGTCGCTCCGTCGGCGGGCCGGCGCAAAGTCGACGAAAAACACGCACGAAACGTGCCGTCGAGGAAGAGGAAGAAGGGAGATAGATAGAGCGCTGTGTTATGTACATTCTTGCGGGATCACCGAATCGCTTCCGCTGCCGCGACTTTTTGCGACCTCGCTTGCGATATATATATATATATATATATGTATATATATATATATATATATATATATATAAAACTGTAAATAAATTCGGGCGCGTCTAATCACGCATGCAAGCAGCTTTGGACGTGCAGTACCTATTGACATCTCGCGCGCAAGTGAGCGTTTCTACAAAAGGGGTTATTTGTCGTGACGCTGTTTCAGTGTGTACCTGCGTCGTCCACAAGAGATGCCACAAGTTGGTGATAACCAAGTGCCCGGGAATGAAGGATGCGGTAGGTTCCAACGAATTTTCTCTGCCGCATTGTATTAGAAAGAGAGAAATTTACATACACCGGCTATGATGAGTCACGTGTGTCTCGATATGCATAATATGATTCTTACCGTTTAATCAGCATCGACTTACGCGTCGATGTCGCGGTGGTACGTCGAGCCTTTTCTTTCGGTATTTCCGTCGTGTGCTGTCGTTGTTTCTGGTTTTTCATTCATAGACCGGTCATTCGAACGGGCAAATTGGAAACGCGAGATCTCCTTGTTTCGCATCTCTCTCTCTCTCTCTCTCTCTCTCTCTCTCTCAACTTCTTATTCGCGTTTTTTATTGTCGACTTGTTAAGTCGGGCCGTTTTGTTCCTCTTATTCTCTTGGTTTCTCGTTTCTCGAATTATCCACTTAGGGTAAAGCAACTGCGTTACAGTCGAGTCAGGACACAGAGAGCCCGCGCTTCAGCATAGACATGCCCCATCGGTTCGGCCCGCACAACTACAAGAGATTCACGTTTTGTGACCACTGCGGATCCCTGTTATACGGTTTATTCAAGCAGGGTTTACAATGCGAAGGTGAGTCGAGCGTGAATGAATGAGCGCGTCCGAGATTGTTGTTCGTTCTAAAGTGCGACGAAGAATCAACGTGCTGTATAAATCTCGTCTTCTGATTTCGTCTCGCGCAGCCTGCAACATGAACGTTCACAAGCGTTGCCAGAAGAATGTGCCGAACAGCTGCGGCATCAATACCAAGGCAATGGCCGAGATTCTCAGGCAGATGAATATCTCCGCGGACAAGCACGTGAAAACTCCGAAGATCAACTACAGAATAACCGCAGGCGCCTCGGCGTCCACGGTCGCGGACGAGCTGGCCACGGACAATTTGCAGGCGGGCCAGAAGGCATTAGAAACACCAATCAACGCCAATGAGAACGCGGTGCCGGTGAACGGCAGTGAACAGAGAAAGTTCGGTATAGATGATTTTAATTTTATCAAAGTCCTGGGTAAGGGCAGTTTCGGTAAAGTGATGCTAGTGGAACGAAAGACTAACCCCGACGAGGTTTACGCCGTGAAGATCCTGAGGAAAAGCGTGATCCTCCAAGACGACGACGTGGACTGCACGATGACGGAGAAGCGGATCCTGGCCTTGGCGGCGAAGCATCCCTTCCTCACGGCCATCCACAGTTGCTTCCAAACGACCGACCGACTTTTCTTCGTCATGGAATACGTGAACGGAGGTGCGTACCGCCTCGCCGTATTTCGTAGTAAGCAGCGTCCACTTTTGCTGAGCCACCTTTTGTCACCTTTCCTTGACCAGTCGCTAAAAAAAATTCTCTGTCGTCCAAAATGGGTCACTAGAGTCACTTGTTTCCTGAGCTGCCGTTAAATTTGTTAAATATAGGCATTCTATTGTGTATTTTTGCCCTCTCGTCTGGATTCCCGTCATCTTTCGTTGCTCGTCTTACAGGTGATTTGATGTTCCACATTCAGAAGGCTCGGAAATTCGACGAGGCAAGGGCGCGCTTTTACGCGGCGGAGGTGACGCTCGCGCTTCAGTTTCTGCACAAAAATCACGTGATATACCGCGACCTGAAGTTGGACAACATACTGTTGGATCAAGAGGGACATTGCAAACTCGCGGACTTCGGCATGTGCAAGGAGAACATAATCGAGGGCCAAACTACGACGACGACGTTCTGCGGCACGCCGGACTACATCGCGCCCGAGATACTTCAGGAAATACAGTACGGTGCTAGCGTCGATTGGTGGGCCCTCGGTGTTCTCATGTACGAGATGATGGCCGGACAGCCGCCGTTCGAGGCCGAGAACGAGGACGAGCTGTTCGAGTCGATCTTACGGGACGACGTGCTCTACCCGGTGTGGATCACCAAGGAAGCGGTGTCCATATTGAAAGGCTTCATGACTAAAAATCCTGCCAAGCGATTAGGCTGCGTCGTATCTCAAGGCGGCGAGGACGCCATAAAGATACATCCCTTTTTCCAACACATGGACTGGGAGGCGCTCGAGGCGCGCAGGTTAAAGCCACCAATTAGACCTAAAATTGTTAGTACCGAGTTCTTTCTCTCTTTCGTTTTGTTTCATGTCCTAAGTCCTTTGCCTTTAGGTAACGTACAGTGACTGTCTTGTGCCTTAAATTAAGAAAGCTATTCCGTTTTGTCGTTGATGACAAAAAACTGTTGTGTAAAATAAAAAAATGAACAAACGATGATTTAGATAAAGATTTAGGGCATGAAACATAGTATTAAGTTATAATTCAGCTATTCAGCGGACAGGTCCTTAACGTGTCATTCAAAGCGTCTGCAATAGACGTAGCAAGCTTTAAGAAATGGATCAATCGAAGAATAATCGATTGAGATTGGTCAGTTTCTTACGGCTTCAAGCTTACCATACACTTATTGTAGATGTCGCTGAACGAGCGAGCGAATCGGATCTGCAGGTAACGATTACGATTGTACCTCTAACACGCGATTTTTCTCCCTCGGGACTTTCAGAAAAACGAGAAGGACGCTATGAACTTCGACACGGAATTCACCAAGGAGGACCCCGTGTTAACGCCGGAAGAAACGGAGGACGTGAACTACATTAACCAAGAGGAGTTTCGTGGTTTCTCCATGGTCAACAAGGACTTTAATCCAGCCAGGTTTGCAGCGCAATAAGAGATGAATAACCACTGAAGAGGGAATTGGAAACCAAATTAATGTCGTCCTAATGCTTCTCGCTTAACAAGGTGGCGAATGCGCTAAGTCGCGAAGCTGGAAAGATCGGCGTTCGCGAAGCTGCTCGAGGTCTCCTTTGGCCGTTACGTCCGATTCGGAGATGATTTTGTCCATTGCAGATGGAAGTTTCCGACTTACACGAGGGCATATATCGCCGGTGATCCGAAACACACTGACACAATTCGGAACACCATCCCCCAGCCGTGCAGGAATACCAGAGGTTTCGTTTACTCGAGAATTTGCGTTTTCGCGGGGAATGTTTTTTACCGTCGTGAAAACGCGGCGTCGACGTGGCACGGAGGATTTAGGAAGGGACGCGTCCTTTACGCGAGCTACTGACCGGGAGAAAAGTTGCGATTCTTTGATGTTATTGGTGCGGATCTCATTGATGCGGATTCTTTGCTATCATTTTTCGCGAGAAGCCAGAGTCGTCGGTGTTGCCCGGGGAGAGGGGGCAGACAGCAATAGCGAGCGAGCGGTGGTTTTTACGATCTCCCGAGACGAATTGCTGGAATATGCAATCACCCGGGGGGGAAAGAGGGTTCACGATAATGAGGTAGTACAAACGAAGGAGCAGAGTGGCGGGCTCTCGCGCGGAAGAAACGGTATGAACGATCGCTGGGCGATCGGTAATATTTCACTTTGAAGTGATATATACCTAAAATTATATATAATACGTTATTAGAGTCGCGCAAAACGGGAATATAGATTTACGTAAGATATAAGAGAGAAAGAGGGAAAGATATCGAGCAAATTCGGCAAGATGTATACCGGTCTTCACCGGCTTCTTCACGCACTTCTTGTCGTTACCTTCGACTTTCTACTTTACTTCTACTTCTCTTTTTTTCTCCTCCATTAGAGAGTATTTTAACGAGCGTTTTTTACCCAATGATTTTATATACAAAGATTGCATACGCACAGAGCGAATGATTCCGTTCATCTCCTCAAGTATTACGCGAGCTCTCGATTGAGTTTCGATCTGACGATATTCAGTATTGCGTTTAAGTAATAGGGGTACGACGCGAACTCGTACACACGCAAATTCACGGTTCTTTTAGACGAGCGTTATGGCGGCTTGCAACGTATTTTTTTTTTCTTTTTTTTTTTGCCGAACGTCGTTGTCGAAGAAGGTCTTCGTTAACGAGATAATCGGATTCCTTTCCGTCGTATCGGTCGTTAATTCGCGAATAGGCGAAGGGAGGGAAGGCCACGAGGGGAGGGGATAACTAAGTTTCACCGTATATTACTTAAAAACTAAGTCGAGTTTAGTTCTCTACTTAAAACGTAGTGACAATTCGTGAAATTAGTGATGAAGACTGAACGTAAGCTGGGCTTAAATTTTAAGTAATTCCAGCGGACACATTCATTAATGTTGTCTATGTGTAAGCCTTTATCATAGAATATAGCCCAAACACCACCACTACCACTACCGCAACCATAGGAAAAATCGAAAAGTCGATTCTCGTTTGCCGAGGGGAAGAGCCGACTGGCTGAGACCGGCTATTCGGCGTCCTCCTCGGGCGGGATCGAAATTTTTTTCGTCGAGCTTTACACAGAGGAGCATCTCGCAGCGTTTCTCCGAATAGGGATCTATAAGTAAAAAGGGAAAAAAAGAGACTCACGCATATAAACAGACACACACGTATACACAAAATAATCGCGCTCGCGTGATGCAGATCGAGCAGGATATGGTCTAAATCAGGCAGGCGCGCGCTGATTTCATTCTTAAAAGTAGAAGAGTTCCGTGAGACCATTAGACGCAAAGATGCGACCGAGAGTCCGCTGGTGGACCTCCTAATCAAAGAGAAAACATCACAAAGATATATTATTATATCCACATACACGTGTGCGCGTGTACGCACGCGTACGCGTTTAATTTATTTTAATAAGGAACGTGCACACGGAAGCAGCGGCGATGTGCAATTTAATTAAGGTATTGACGCGACTAGAGTGTGTATATATATATATATATATATATATATACATATATACACATACATACATACATACATAAAAATACATACGTGTAAGTTTGCACGCGATTCGCGGCAAGACTCTCTCTTACGGCGATTTTCATTAAGTAAAGGTGCGCGAGGTTGTACAGTATGTGTGTGGCCGTCGTGTTACACTTAATTAACGGGTGCTACACATCTATATTTGCGCATAGATATCAAATTAACTGAGAGCGTACAGAGAGAGAGAGAGAGAGAGAGAGAGAAAGAGGGGGAAAAAGTTGGCAAGGGAAATTCTCCGACCGAACGATTTTCGAGCGCACCTCTGACGGTTCCGTAATCCTTCATATTGTCTCTAATTAGGTGTCTCTGCTAAGGAGGTTTCACCAAGTATCCACTTGTGTACTTAAGCCATAGCCGAAGCTGTAAGCTCCTTAGACCTAAGTGGTAATAGTAATAATATTTTGTTAGCGACTTTTCAGCACGTGGCCGTTGACCGTAGTTAACTTATCAAAGTGGACGTCAACACCAAACTCTCTGACTAGAACCTTGTAGATTCGGCCCGAGAAGGGGGGAGAAAGGGACGCACCGTGAGATATAAGAAAGAAACAGAGAGAGGGAGAGACACGGAGGGACGTGAGATACGCTAATATTACACGACTTTCGGTGACCCGCGTCGTCGAAGCGCGCCTCGTCCAGTTTGCACCAAAGATACAATCCGGCACGCGCGTCCCGCGTGACTCGCATCTTCTCTTCGCGATCGTCGCGGATCGCGCAAAATCGTGAGAAGGAATCGTTACATCTCACGAGAACCGTGACATCATTAGCGTCCCCTTTTCCCCGCCCATTCCCGCCCCCCCACACTCGCTACTTCGAACACAGGTCTTGAATCTTCGACGCGAACGCGCGGAGTCGTCGTCATCGTTGATTCTAATGATTCTAATAATCTAGCTAGTAGATAGAGACACAAGGAAGGAGATGTGGTAAAAACGACATAGCGTGTAAAGAGAGCGAGAGAGAGAGAGAGAGAGAAACAAACAATTTTAGTATTTAACCGTAGCGATTATAACTGTGAATCGAGACGTGAACGAAAATCGTACCTCATAGGAATCTCTTCGGCGCGTCCACCAGCGGCGAGCAGCCTCTCCCTGCCGCGTTTCACAAACGTCTCTTTGCTCCCACGAGTTTGTATCTCAGCCTCATGTAGCGCGAAGAGGGCGAGAGGGTGGCTCGTCGACGGCGCGACCCGGCGCGCACCAGCAACTGGATGTCGTGATCGTCGTCGTTGTTGTTGTAACGTCATAAACGTAAAGCCATTTTTATGTCCTCCCTTAGATCTTAGGCCTCGCGAGAGAGGGAGAGAAAAACATACGTAGAGCGTGTGAGCGGAATCGTCCTCGCTTTTCGTTTTCGCTCTCTTCCCTCTCCAATCGGCGAGCCCGCGACCGGCCAGCGCGTACTTCCTGTGCAGCACTCGAAGCGCGGGATCGAGCGCCCTCGATCGGGCCCGTTGGCTGGGGGTGTCGACGAGAGGGAGGGGTGAAAATCACGTTCCGAGCGGTATTCGTCAGGCACGATTCTTAGATTTTAAGGTATTAAGTATTATATCAAAATGCACGCGCGACGTTGGCAGTACACGGAGAACTGACTTATATACATGTATATACATACACATATATGCATGTATGTATGTATGTACGTATGTATATATATAGATAGGTACTTAAGGTGCAAAACAATGATCGTCGCTTACGCAGCTTCCGCGTCTGCGAGAGTAGTCCCCCCGGACACGTGTCCGTCGCGGTGAATCGGATCCGGTTATTGTTATAATCCGCGCACACCTCGATCTCGAAGACCAGGTGCACGGCGAGGGTCTCAGTGTGAATTCGCAAGGGAACAAATCGCGTTTAGTGTTCGGGGACGTCGCGCGGGGCCGAGTGCTCGATTGTTACCGGATCTCACGATTCTACGCCCGGAGGCGCCGGCGGCCAGTTTGGCTCGCCGGACACGTGGGGATTTCTCGCACGGAGCGTAGATCGTCATCACGGTCGCGCCGAAGCCGCGCGCGGCCGATCTCGTCATTCACGGCTTTCGCTTGCACAGCAATAATTAATCCATGATGCGATTCGTAGACTATTCTAAGTAAGTGCTAAGGAGGTATTGACCGTCCCGTCGAGAGCGTGTCGATACTATTTCTCCGTGTATTGATTCGTTCGAGAGCGCCCCGATGTCCTCATCACGGCCGTACGGAGGTTATCAATTAGCTGCGCGCGCGCGTTTTTACACGCTCGTCCGCTTATGTCGTCGTCGTCTGTCGGCGCGTTTTTTCATCACATTTTTCGTTCCCGCCCTGTCGAATATTTTCTTCTTCGGCCCGTCTACTGCGACGCGATAGAAACCGTCTCGATGCAAAACACGGGAGAAAAAAGGTACCTGACGACATCGTTGATCTCTAATCATGCACGCGCATTGATTATCGCGTCACGATCAACGGATGCGGAGAATGCCGTTAATGTCGAGGCAGTTCGTTATCGTACTTGAAGAAGGGGAGAAAGCAGCACCACCTTCCCCGCTGTGGAGGAGCTGTACGAAGCCTGATGTCGAAGATGAGAGAGATCTCTCTTCAAGTACCATCAGAGGGAAGAATATGCTACCTTCCGACTTCTGCTGTAAGCGAACGAGTCCGCGTTCAACAAATAGACTGAGGGAATACTAATCGTTCAAAACCGTTCAAAAAAGAAGGATGAAAGAAAGACAGCGGAAGACAGAGAGAGAGAGAGAGAGAGAGAGAGAGTAAGACAAAAGGACAGTACTTGAAGGCTTTGTCGGCGTACGTGCATTTACCATAAATCTAGTCAGAATGGAGATTTTTACGCAACGGGTCTCTGGTTCGAGGATTCGTGTTACGGAGGATGAATCAAACGTTAGAGCAAATGGAGGAAGAATAAGTTGGAGAGGGAGAAGAAGAAATAAAGAAAGAGAGAGACGGGTTAGTCCGGCCTACGCTTAAAAAAAAAAAAGAACACATAGACAGAGAAATAGAACATAGAGAGAAAATAAGAGAAAATAAGAGAACATTAAAGACAGTCTCGTACGTTATCTGAAAATAGAGAAAATTACACGCATACTGTATACCTATATTGTTACGTATATGATTATTACGATGTATGTACGTTACCACGTATGTATGTATCGCGATGTATGTACGTTACTACCCTGTCCGTGAAATAAGAGGAGGAGAAGGAGCAAATAGCGATTGCCTTGCGGGCGTAGCGCGAGGCGACACTTTCCACATACACTTAGGACTTAGAAGCATCGTGCAACTGTGGGTATGGAATTGTGAATCTACACACACACACACACACATCATGTATAATACATCGGTCCTCTCGTTTTCGTCTGGTAATATTTATTATTGTTGTCGCGTGCGCGCGACTCGCGCACGTTCTCGATGATCGGCTGGCGGATCTATGAAAGAACACAACAACGATTGCCGTCCTCAAGCACATCGATTCGACGAAAACGCGAAACTCCAGCGTGCAGGAAGCGCGAAAATTCCCTTCTTCGGATCTCTCACACACGTCTTCGACATGTGTCTTGTCGATTTACTCTATCGAGGACACCCAAGAGCGAATCGTCGTCGACGGAGACAAACGGATTCCCGGTTATACGAAGTTCTCTAGATAGTAAACTTACTACGATCTGTCTTGCTTTCGACGATCATCGAGAGCCGCGAGAGACGGACACCGCTGTTATAACTGTTACCGTCGCTTATTATTACTACTGTTACTATTACTTTGTACCGGCTAGTTTGTCGTCTCTAGTTCGTTGTGTTGCATCGTTCGATTAAATTCCGCCCACGACGGCTCCCCCGGTTGTTTTTTCGCGAACGGGATCGCCCGTTTTACTCCTCGGAGAGTATTCCCGACGTTGCACGCAAGTTCCACACTTAAAATTTTTCTATTCTCGCTGCGCTTTCCTTTGAGTTACTTATCGATTTATATCGCCCCTCCCCCCTTCGTTCAATCGGTCGGTTGTAATTTCTACAAATTCTCGCCTAGGAATTCGCCGTTTTACTACGCTTTGCAGATGGTATTTCTCATAGTCCGCGCGATCGATTGATTTTTAAATAGTTGTTCTTTTTTTTTTACAATTATCGTTATTCGCGCTTTCGAATGAGAGAGTGAGAGAAAGTGAGAGAATTATTATCGTCGTTGTATTAATGTTATTAATCGAGGAAACGAGTTACTCGACTCGATGTCCTGAGAGCCAGGACCGTCGGTGGACGGTGATGCATGATTTCGCGACGATATAATAGTCCGCGTCGATTTCCCGATTTGCGAGTTTTCTCCGTAAGAGTTTCTTTTCGCAATGACTAGTCAATCGTTTAATGCATGTAAGGTTGCACGAGTCGAGAGGCGTTGTTATTCCGCAGGTCGTCGCTATTTTCCTGCATTGTCCGGACACCTGCGCCATTCTACTTAAGAGGACGAGAGATCATTTATTACATTTGTTGGAGAGACTGAGCGTGCTTGAAATAAATAAATAANATATATATATATATATATATATATATATATATATGTATAATTTATATATATATATATATAGATAGAGCGAAATATCTCAGGCAGGCGCAATCTTGTGGATTTGATGTTGATGTGTAAGTTGATGTACGTAAATAGTACATGAAGCAAAATGAATAAAAAAGAGAGAGGATGATACGAATTATTATGTGATGAGAGAGAATAGGTAAAAGAGAACGCTAAATGAAAGAGAATTAACGTTGTTGTAATATAGTGATTAAAGTAGGGCGATATCGTGACTTATCGACGATGGTACCTTTCTTTTTTAGGATATATAATTTGTAAGGACACACACACACATATATATATATATATGTATATGTTATTACGTGTGCGTACATGCCCTTTTTGTTTTTTCAGGCCTGCGTTAAAATCCCTAAGTTCAATTTCATTTCAACGATCTTGGTATCATTGTTTTCGGACGAGTGTGTGTTTCACGGGGGCATTGCGTTATAGAGAGTTAAAAGACGGGAGGAGAGAAAAAAAGCAGAAAAATCACAAGGGACCAATGTCGCTGAAACCGAACGGATGTCGCGGATTTTATCCCGGGTCTGGAAAAATAAGAAGCGCGTTCGTACCCGGAACTCCGTATATCGTATTATGCCTGTGCACAGTGTCGGACGAGAGAGGAGAGAAGAGAGAGAGAAAGAAAGAGAGCCAGCAAAAAAAAACTGGGAGAAAAAAGAACATTCTAAAATAGAACGCTTGGAGAAAGTCCGTAATAAAACGCGTTTTAATCGATCGGCATCGGCTCCGCCGCCTCTTTGGTAACGTCGAGAGCGATCGCGCTTGTCGCCTGCTGAACGCGAATAATATCGCGATGAGGATCGCGATAATGAGGAGGTCGCCCGGAGAGCTCTACATAATTCGTCGTGCAGCCGAAAATTATGAATTTGCAATAGCGTCGCGTATGCGAGAACGGTGAGCGCGATCGTTTCGTGACACGCGGTTCGCGTGACATTCGTGACAAATAAAATAAAGAGAATAAATATTAAGACAAAACGAATCGAACGCGCCTGTGTTGATTTTTCGTTCGTTCTCAATTCGTTTCTCGGCGGAGAAGTAAACTGTACACACATTATGCGCTACACACACACACACACACACACACACGATATCGTAAAAGGCCCGTGACCGGAGATGCAAAGAGTGACGCATTGATATCGTTATCCTGCCTCATTGCTCTTCCTTTTTCTTCCGTCTTTGTGACAGTGTCGAGAGCGAACTTAGCGTGCTCGTTTCGATCGACAAACTATATATACTTTTTCTGTATTTACATCACGCAGAGAGAATTAGCCGTATGAGCTAAACTAGGGACAGCTAATTCTGTTCTGCTTCGAATGGCTGATTCTTCCTCTGCGTACACAATATCGTTACGAGTTCTCCGTCGTATGGAGTAACCTTCGTTTCGTCGAGCGTGCATTCCTTGCATTTCCGATCTACGTGTCTAATTAGAGAGAGCTAGAACTATTCTAGTTCGAGAGATCGCGCGGGTTATTTGTGTAAATATATATATATATATTTGTGTAAATATATATATATATATATATTTCCTGAAACACACACACAGCTTAAGTACTTGGATGTACCTTGCGATAATTGAATTTCTTAGTATATCTATCGCTCGCGGAGGATAATATTAGCGCACAGTAACGTTGAGCCGAATGTACAATTTCCACTGATAACGGGGGTAACGACGAAAGATAAGGAAGGAACCCGGAAGAGGGTGTGTGAGAGAGATGAGAGATAGTGTATGAGAGAGAGAGAGAGAGAGAAGAAACATGAAACACAGAGGAAACAGCCGTCCGTAATAGTTGCAAACCTTAGTCCGACGATGGTTAGAAAGCTAAGCGTACACCGAGACAGAAACGGTGGGCAGATGTGGCGGTCGCTGCATTAATTACGCTAATCACTTGTCACACGTTGTATAGCGTTACATGGAGTATGTTGTAAGAAGTATGTTACGTTTATTCGTTAGTTCTTGTTAAACGCTTCGCGTTTTGAAGAAAACTCTTGCGTATGTTGTGTCCGACAAGTATTTGCACACACCACCCACCTCCGCCCCTACATCATCCCCGGATTTGTAGCTCCGACGTGAACCCACGTAGATTACTTTGCGTGTTAGTCGCGTTCTCGCGTTAAAGAGCACACGAGAAATCCCCATAGATTTAATCTTAAGCACCGTTCGCGCCGCACTCCGAAATTTTGCCGGAAAGAAAAAACAGATTAGAAGGGAAGAAGACGGGGGGAGGAAGGGGAGAGAAGAGGGAGACAGAGAGAAACGAGGAAACCGGTGACGCACGATGCATTGAGCAGCCGCATATATATATACGGAACACACATACACACACGTAGACGCATTTATTTTTTTACACACACACACACATATATCCTAAACATTCGGGGTTGGTTGTTATAATGCGTATGTCCTGAGAGTGACGCGATAAAGGAGGAAATAAAAAGAAGTACCGTCATCGTCGCACCGTAATGCCAAATAATAATAATAACGATATAATAATAATCGACCGAGGATATTCGCGCAAGCGAAGCGAATTCCGCGTTTCACGAGCTCGCCCGAATACGTTTCCTTTTTCAGCGTACCGAGCACCATTGTAACCGAGCATATTGATTTCGCACGGACAGACTGGCGCGATCTATTTTGCGTGACTTTAACAATAGCGTTTGTTAGTTTTGTACAGTTGTTATTACGGGAATGCATCGCTCGACCAATGCAGGGCCTCTACAAATGACGAATCGCGTATAGCCAATTGTTCAGAAGTTAATGAAGAAACAAAGCAAATCAAAACGCGAAAGAGAGAGAGAGAGAGAGAGACGGATTACGGTATCGCAAAAGAAAATGATCCACATGTAAAACACCTCTTCGCGCGCAATCGTGATTTTCGAAGTAGCATTTCAAACGGAATTCTTCGTTCCCGATATCTGATCTGATTCCGCTCGATGAATTTACTTAAGCCTATCTCGTCGCAATAGAGACACGTATATAGGACTATGTGCGTGCATGCGTGTGTGAGTGAGTGTGCGTGCGTGCTTGTACAGACATGATATGCATAATGTGGTTGTTATTGTCACCGAATCGAGAGAAGTCTAACAAAAAGTATATAATTTACAATTGTGATAGTGAGAGACAGAAAGAGAAAGAAGCGCGCGTGCAGAACCGGTCGTCTCTACTCGAAAGCTTCACCAGCGATCTCTGATTAATCGGTAATTAAACGGGTGTGCGTGCGTGCGTGCGTGCGTGTGTGTTTGTGTGTGTGACTTTGGTCGAACCGATTGGTCATCTGATTCTTCATGCATTTCTACGGGGGGTTGCGCGATCCCATTTGTTGTACGCCGATCCGTTGCCAAAACCAGGCCCGTTCTGCACCCGCGCCGTTAGAAATGTATAAGTGAATGTTACATGAACAGAACGAGAGAGAGAGAGAGAGAGAGAAGAAAATGAGCATTATTTATTTCTTGACTGTATTTATATCTCGTTAATTGTAGTAAATATCAATGCTAGATTATCACAAGTGTTATTATCTGGTGCTGAACGGCCGTACGTCTTCCCTCTGGTGTCTGCGAGTCGCGACCAAGGTCTTGTCTACAATCCTTGCTTTGATCATTAGGATAACGTCCACGATCTCGCGGGAATTCTGACAACGGCGCGTTCCGCACCTTTCCCCCACGGGTTCATTTTGAGACGTCGCCTCGCCTTCGGAGGGAATACGCGGCTGTTATGTCGTAGCTATATACGTATGATGTATGATTTGTTGCGTATTCGATTCGTGCAGCGTCACGTACTGGCGATCCGCGTATCTCCCGAGTCTTTTGGTCTTTTTTCCCTCGGATGACGGAAGATTGCGAGGAAAGATCGCGTTTGCGGAGCATGGCCTCGTCATCGATCACGATCGGTGTGAATCTCGAGGCGAACCTGTGTGATTACTTACCGACGATGACGCGAAAATCGATGATCGCTGTTCCCGTGGACGCGGCAGACGCGGCCGTTTCTCGCTTCTGTCGAAAAGAGAGGAGGGAAAGATGAAGGAAGAAATAGGGAATTTAAGGTAGGAGAGCGCGTGAGTTACGCATTGATTTAACGCTTTCGATGTTTTTCTCACGTAGAACTAACGAGGCTAAGTGTGTGTTTTACACACTCACATACACACGTATATACACATACATATACACTTGGTGCATGAGGTACCTGTATTTTCCGTGAAAAACGCGCGTTACTCCCGTTCACGATCCGTTACGCCATTCGGGAGGGGACGCCATGATGGAAAATCGTCGAGCAAGCGCGCGTTACGTATCGATCGCGGCGTGAGTCGAATCGAAATGTGGTCGATCGAAATCTCTAACGCGTATCTCTAACACGTATCTTGTAAATTCAAATCTGAAGTTCTCGGACGCGACGGATGAGTCGCGTCGTAGGAATTTCCGCACGAGAAACCAGTCGATGCGCGCATTTCCGTTCGGGAGAGATTCGATCTCGACGTCGCGACACTTTCGCGTAATCCAGACGGCACAAATGTCTAAAAGATGCCCTAAGGACATCCAAAAGATATCTTATATTTTTAGAAGTCTTTCAGGAATTTGTGAAATTTTCCTTTTCCAAATACCGCATGATAATTTTCGAACACCACTGGTGGTAAGTTTTATTCCTTTCCGAGTCTTCTATATATTTCCATTCTGTTGTAATCTGAATTATTTTACTTCATCCGAATACGCGCACAAACCATTGTTCTTCTTTCTACGCGCCCCCAATGAACCTCAGCGATTTAATAGCAAGTGCCAAAACGAAAACAAGAGATGCCAGCGAATGTAAAATGTATGTGTATCCTCGTATAGGACACACATTACACATACATACACACATACACAATACACAAGAGACGCACATATACTTCTATGTGCAAGTATCGCCAAAATGACGATGCGACAGTTAATCGAGTCCTATTGGTCGCCATTATTGGCATAGTCTTTGATAAACATTAATGTTATTATAATTAATATATTATATAACGCGTATCCACACACAGGGACAATGTTATATAATTATATAATATATAATTTATATGCAGGTTGTGCGCGTTTGTGATCCACTTAACTCGAGCTATCTCCGATAACTCCCGCATAAATGGATCAGCTTGTGTTATGCAGAATGAAGTATACATATTATATGATATATTAATTATAAAGAGATACACATATTATATACAATGTATATACAATCGGCACGATCCACGTGAGAAAGAAAGAGGCAGGAGCCTCTTCCGTTTCGATCAGCCGGTAGAATAAGAAAAGCGAACAAAGTACGTGCGTTCGACGAGCGACAGATTGAAAAGTAAAAATGTTGGATAAGAATACGAGAATGGATGAACGGTCGGAGATATAATAACGAAGGCTTAATCAAAGAGAGAAGAGTACGGGAGGAAAGAGAGAGAGAGAGAGAGAGAGAGAGATGACGAACGAAACGCAACTATCCGCGTCTATATACCTGGTCGATATCCAAATAATAGACGATTACTTACCACCATAATACCGATCGTTATCGTTATCACGCTGTTTCATCGTCCACCGACTATTTTTCGCGACATCGTGAACATTATTGTTGTTCTTTTTACTATCGCTATTATTACTGTTGTCATTATTATTATGATTATTAATATTGTTTAACGTAAAAGAAGAGTTGGAGGAAGAAGAAGGAAGATAAACGTACGCGTGCACGAATGATTGCCTCTGTTTTTGCTGTCCCGATTTGGCTTCCTCGGTGTCGCGGTCACGACGAAGCTGCAGTAGAATTAGACGCCAGAGAGAGAGAGAGAGAGAGAGAGAGAGCTGCATAGAGCTGTATATGCATATAACTGTAAAGTTATATACATACATCTACATGTTGTAATAAAGCCAAGTGTGAGATACTGGCAACCGAGAAACTGGCTCGTATCGCGCAAGCAATTACACGGGCAATCGCTAAGAACGAGTGAACACTGTTACTTGTCTGATTATTGTCTAAAGAATCACAAATAAAAGAGAGAGAAAAAATCGAGAAAAAAAAAGATACAGACGACTGCGTCGTCGTCCGGTCGTTTGATCCTTTCGCCCCGCCGACTGTCCCTCGACGGGAGTCCGCTCGCGCAAAAGTGGAGCCTACATCAAAGCCTCTCGCCTCTCCTTTGTCGTATCCTTGCGCACTGTTTGGAACACATAATGACACGTGTGGCGTGTGTATGTATATATATATTTTTTTATTCATATATATATATATATATATATATAATACGTATGTATATTTTTCTATATAATACGTAGGTGCGAATCCCTCTTGCATTCGCAGCAGTGTAACGTTACGCGCTGGTTCTCCACACCCACTTGTGTGCGCGGCCGTTTTCTGAAACGCTCGTGCGCGTTCGCGAGCTCGTCTACCTATGTATATATAGTGTTATATGTATATATTTATATATACAGCGTCACTTTTGTTCATATATATATATTTTTTTTGCAATAACATCATCAACCAATAACTTATTTCACTTAGAAGCTACGTGTACGGCACGGAGCGCGCCGTCACTTAACTTAAGTAACATGCATGCACGCGTGTATCGCTCTTATGATTAATCACACTCGTTATGATCACACTCTCTCTCTCTCTCTCTCTCTCTCGCGCTCTCTCCTTTCTTTTCCTCTCGCACATACACGCCCGAGCAAAAGTTCGAAAGACGCCCGAAGTCTGAGGACGCCCTCTTGAAACTTGACTGAAAAGTCCAATTCCAGGAGAAAAAGTTCGAGCCTGAAGGACGCGTGAGGAACGTTGAGAGAACAAACGTTCGTCCGAGCTGAGTTGTTCAAATCTCCCTTCGGGCATCTTTCGGCCTTCGTTTCTTATCCGGACGCCTGAGGAATTAAGTCGCGAGAGATCTCTTACTTCCTCAGGCCTCCCTCCGAAATCGTTTTGGTATCGCTTCGCGCCCTCAGGGCGCGCGCACATGTACAGACGTGTCGCCGATAATGAATAAAAAGCGTATTTAACTAATCACGATCGTCTCATCTGAGATAATCCCGTCCTGAAGATAAAACCATCGTTACAAAGTGCTCCCTCGCAACGTACTGCAAACAAATATTACATTTCCCGATGAGATACGTTCGGTAATTCTTCCTACATATAACTTCGGCTTTCATGTTGAACTGTTCCGGGGAAGATGGAAGATTCATCGAATTCACGTTCTTTTATTCATGAAAGGTGACACCGCATTCACCAAGTCACGCATACATGTACGATAACACGAAACATAGTAGTCTCACTCAATTAAACAGCTCTCGAAGACTAAAGAACTCTCCCAAAGCGGATCACAGTCTATCTCTCTGTATACGGTCGAGGTTCCGCCAAAAGACTTTCAAATGGAAACGAGAATTAACGGAATTCATTCCCTCCCTTTCTCTCACTACCTCTTCGTTCTCGTCGCGATGAAACCGCGTTTTTCTGCCTCGGCGATCCGTCCGAAATTCTGTTCTTGAGGAATTCAATGGTCACTCAATATCGTCAAAGCCGACTAGCCGGTCGGCTCTTGTTGGCGTGTCTCAAATTGGCGCGAATCGATCTCGCTGATCTCGCCGGCAAAGCCGAGAACATACGTTTCACAATTTTAGCCGCGAGAGATCGGCTTCTCGTCAATATCTAGAAAGAAATGTATATATACGTTTAGAAAACACACCGGCATGGCTGATCGTACCGCGTGTTAAGGCTATCAATGCCGGTCCGCCGGTTGAAATCGGAACTGATGAATGTAAATCGATAAGAAATCGGCAGCATTGTTCTCTCTCTCTCTCTCTCTCACCATCGAGAGCTATGTGAGTAATAAGGGCAACGCGTGAGTCCCCTCGCGGGAGTTTCATCGTGGCGAAAATCTCAGGCAAGAGACCGGAAGGATCTCGTGCTGATTTCGTCGATCGTGTTACTCGAGCGCAATAATATCGCACCTTGCGCGAATGGAGAAACCATTGAACACCGGGGATACTTGTGCGGAACTCGTCCACATATTTTCGCTTACAAAAAGTTTATAATTTAAGCTTGTCGCTTTTCGCGCGATAAACGTCTCGATATATTTACACACACACACACACACACACACACACGCGCGCGCGCGCGCGCGCGCGCGAACGATGTTTCCCGAGCATTATTTTCGCTCCTCTCTCTTTCGTTTCCGGAAACTGAAGTGTGTGGTTGGACGCAATTTCCGCGTGTGTTACCAACAAATATACGCGTCTCACTCCACTCCGCTGTCACACTCCACTCTTCTTTTCTCTCATTTTTTCTTTACTTATATTTCTCCCTTTCTTTCTTTCTCTAGAATTTAGCGATAGTGATTAACTTTATACGAAGAAAGCGACGATATCGGGAGGATTGTCTGAAGAACGAAGGTTCGGTCGACTCGTTTTACGGTTGTCTTAGATGCAACGAGTGAGACAAGTGTTCGCACACGCCGAATTCTCTCGCGGGATATTTTTCCGCAAATGTCGCCGTGAAGCCGATTAAGTCATCGCGAAGCGCGTGTTCGTTCGAACGTGTGTGCCGGAAATGAAAGCGATATTACTTGTCGATAAGCATCTCAGCCGCGTTCTTTGGTCGCGCGAGAGTGACGGTGCGCGGAACACTTGTTCCACTACTCATCGTATATATGAGTTAACTCGCGATTCTCGCGCGAAATCCGCGCGTACACAGTTGCACACGCACGTTCTCCGTAATCTTAAGCTACGTTTTACGTGATTATCGTTAGCGAAGCGAACAGCTCCCCGAAATACGGATTTCGATCGCGGCATTCACATACAAGCCGCCTCTGGGTCACACGGGAGTCGCTTAACAACGGACAATGCGGTACTTTTGCGGAAGGTACATACACCGTTGGTTAAATACGTGTAGGATCTTCAACGGGATCGATTCCAAAGGAGAGAAAACGGTCACCTCCGCTTTCTTCCTCTCGACGCGCGATTTCGGGAGATACAGTGGTGGCCAAAGGTTTGCGAGATCTTCGTTTTTCTTCTCTTCTCAAAAAACATAAGCGTCTCGAAAGAGCTTCTCTTCTCGCTACGTAGCGCGAGTTGCTCCCGTCTCCGTTCTCGACACGCGAAATAATATCATGCGTCATGATCCTGCGGTTCTCGTTGCGCTCCTCACCGCAGGTAATCGGTGGAGATTCTCTCACGCACGCACACATGTATACGTGCATGAACGTACACATATGCATCATACATACACACACACATGAACACACACATATGCATTATACATACACACGCATACATCGTGAATTTATAGTATCGATGAATATTATACAGTCTTGGCCACCGCACTGTATCGTCTCGAAGGTATGTGTACAACAATTTTGGCAGGCAACGTTCGATCGAACGTTCACGTTCGAGAGATGATGAAGTTTTTGGTCTCGCTTTTCGTAATCGGGTGATCGCGCGGTTCTTCCATACCACTTTCGTTCCTCGCGTCGATACGCTCGTCGATACGCTAGTCAACACGCTCGTCGGTCTTGACATCAATTGATATGGTGGGATAACGCGACTTCGGGATCGCGAAGCCGGGATGATCGATCGCTCGAAATCGTCGAATATCGCCGTGAATATAGTTCTCGCGTTTGCTTCCTCGTTTGCTGCAAAAATGGTTATCAAAAACGGTGGCGGACGCTCGATAAAAAAGGCAACAATGATAACGGTCACAATAGAAATAGAAAAAGTCCTCGGCAACTTCTCGTGTCTTCTTCTTCTTCTCATCTTTTTTTTCCCACCCCCGCTGCGGTTTAATGTAACACTTCTAATGGCAGTTATTTATCACTCAACTTGCTGCGCTAACTCGGCTAATCGCGGAGATTAATCTAGTCTTTGACTCGACTTCAAGGTCTAAGCTAACTTGAATAAATAATGGAAGAAAGAAGTATCCCTAGGGCTAGTGCCATCCTTAAACGACGATTGCCTCGTCGATCGCTCGATAGGCCCGATCGAGAAGAGCATCACTGATTCAAGACTTTGTTCCGTATTCTTCATATTTCTACCTAAGGGCGCGTTTCAGCCGCTGAACGCGGCTCCACCCTTTCCCCTAGGGCGGAAACGTGAAATGTTTTCAGATTAGGAAACTTCGCACTTTTTACGAGTTCTACGGGAAAAGATTCCCCAAGGGTTGACCATGAATCTTCTTCTCTGGCTCTAAGTTTGTGATAAGTATAAATTTCCCGATTCGAAAACATTTCCGTCCTAGGGGAAAAGTTACCAGTTACCCGGCACATCTTCCATTCGATATCGACAGGCAGTTGCGTTCAGCAGCTGAGAAACGCGCGACGCATTAACGCGAGCCAGACGTTTCCTTTAATTCTCTTTTTTTTTTCGCCACAACTTGATACTGAAACCTCAGAAACCTACCGCGCGCTCGAATCTCAGAATACGTAACGCTAAGAGAATTATATGTAGAGGGGAGCACTTGAGTCGCACGGGTTAAGACGGAGTTCTCAGTAATTGAAGATTAATGTTAGTGTACAGTAATAGATGTGTGTATATATATATATGTATATATATCATATATATAGTCGCGCGTATTTCTTTTCTCTCTCTCTTTTGATAAAATAGACAGTACCGCATGCGTAGCGCTGTGCGTATCTGGGATTTATGGCACTTGGCAATGGAACGTGCGCGCCCGACGAGAACTCGAACCTTAGGGTACCAGGTTAAAGGGAAATCGTCGTCGTCGTCGTTTCTGGAAATGCGGGTCACCTAATTGGCATTCTAACTAGCTTGCGACTGGATCACCGGAGCACCTCTGTGCAACATCGCCGAAGCTGGTCGGGACTTGCGTCCGCCGGCGGACGTCGGTAGGACAGTTGCGGGCGGTTGCGGGTGCTGCTGAGCCAGCTGCTGTGCCATCGTCGAGTCCCTTCGCGGTATCTCCGGCGGCGACTGCAGCACTTCCATGTACTCGCGAATCAGATTCGCTATCTGATGTGCCTGGGGAAGGGACGAGATCGGAATGAATGAGCGGTCTCGAGAAAGCTAATGGGGTTGTCACAGAAAATGAATTTCCAACTTCCCTGACTCTTCCATGTTTTCTAGTGGAGAATTTTTCCTGACTAATAGGCGATCGTAAATTTTAACGTTTGAAAGCAGGAATTGAAGGTATAGTTTGTATTATTACAAACAAACATAGAAATTTAGTAACGTAATATAATCCTGAATGCAGTTGAAATTCAGGCAAACAGAAAATACAAAAAGAATTATAAATACTTTTTAGAAGACGAGAATATTTAAAGAAATCGATATCTGACTCTTCTAGGTTTTCCCTGACCAATAAAAATTCCTATGTCTTTTCCCGGTTTCCCAAGACTGTAGTAACCTCGTCTGGAGACCAGAGGAACGGAGGAAAAGAATAAAACCCGCTTTGCCAGGGACTGCCGACTGAGGTGAATCCGTCGACTGTGCCGGCACTTACCTGCGACGTAGTGAGGATGACCTTGCTCTGCTTCTTGTCGGTGCCGGTGATGATCATCAAGCAATTAACGGCGGGGGTGTAGCTTAGAATACTGCTGTATTCATAGGTGCACAGTGCGTTTCTGGAGCGGTGCTCGAGAAGGTGGAGGCCTTGCTGATCAACGGCCAGCCACAGCACGCGCGGCCAGTTCGAGGTGAAGGACTGCATCACGTCGAAGATGGTCGCGCGATGCAGCGGCCACGACTGAATCAGATTCAGGAAGGCCTTCTTCGCTTCAGGCGGTGTCATACCGCGCAGGGATTGATGGTGCTGGAGCACACCCTCCACGCACAGGCTCGGCACCAGTCGCGCCGGTAGGCAGTGGCTCGATATGGTTCGGTAATCTTGCTCCGTTATGGCCTGCTCGAGGCAGTCGCCCATTTCCAACTGCGCCTGCAGAGCTGTCAGCATCATCTGCGAGTGATCGCGTGAACGCGTGAGTCGACGTGATACGCAACGATAGACCGGGACAGGCTGGATATTGGAGATCGTGGATTAGAAATTAGACACGAATCGACTTTGTCTCGATTGGTCGGGTTCTAATCTTCGATCTCCGGTTTGACATGGGATTAACGTAACGATGTGGGGATGAAAAGAAAGGTGCGAGCATATTGCCTCGAGGGGACTCACGGCTTCTTTCTCGGTGATGGGGAACCGATCGGCTCGCAAGTCGTGCAGCACTTGATGATACAGCAGCTCTTTCTCCACGGGGTCGTCCAGGTTCATGTATTGGTCCAAGAAGAGATGTTTCTTAAATAGGAAGAAGTGATGAGCGTGCTTTCGTTGCGTCTGATTCTGCTGCGACGTTCGGAAGCGTTCCCACTTGGACATGACGTCGGCTATCTTCTCCTCCGGGATCAGTGAACGCTCGGTTGGTCCTAACACCTCGTAGATCGCATAACCTGACGTCAGAGGCACAACAGTAAATCCACACGGTTGAGAGAACGTAGAATAAAATGACAATGAAATGTGCAACGTAATTAATGAGAAATTTCTGCGAAAATGAATGTGATGCACAGCGACAAACTACGATCAACGCGCACCCATGGCGGTCTCTTCGAGTCCTATCTTGGTCTTGATGATCTCCATGACGTCCCTGGCGGTCGCGGACGGATGAAACTCGACGGCGTGGTATTGGCCATCCATGAAGTGGAATCTCGCGTAGATCGGCCGACGATTGATGGTGCACATGATCTCCTCGCGACTCGGCGGCCACTGCCGTCGCCTGGTGCCCTGCGTTTTATACAGACACTTCTCCGCGAACCTCGCGTACTTGCCCTCCTCGGTGACGTAGTCGCTGGCGCAGCGCTTCAGGTGGGCTATCAAGTACTTGCGAATGGCCTTCTGCGGCGGCAGGATGACGGAGCAGGCGAGGGACAGCAACGCCCAGTGTCGGAGATTAACGCGGCTGTTGGGGTCCGGATGGTCGGTCGTTTGCTTGATCAATTGAAGGTACAGCTCGCCCAGGAGGTTCTCCTTGCGTATGCAGCGCTCCATCACGGTCTGGATCAGATTCACGTGCTCGTCCTCGACACGGCGCACCGTGTCGCCGTTCTGACCGAGTCCCGCGTACGTCAGGATCAACTGAAAGATGCTCAGTGCCATCTGCTCGTCGGGATCGGGCAGCTTCGCCAAGCTCTGCGGTATCTGTTGCCGGCTGAAGGCCCAGTAAGCGTAAGGGAAGCCCTTGTAGGTCTCCCCATGGTCGGCGCTCCCGTGCTCCTGCCTGAGCTTCTCTATCCTGTGCTTGGACAGTCGTCTGAGCGTGTTGCGCAGGAAACCGCCGCCGGAGTCCTGAGGTTTCCTCAGGAGCTCCGTGTCCACCAATGTTCGCCGGCAGTTGACCAGATTGTGGTAGAGCCTGATGCGATCTTCGTTGGTGATGCCCTTCAGCTTCTTCGTCGGCACCTCGTTCTCCGTGATCCAACCCGCCAGCGCCGGACAGTAGCTGACGATCAGGCTGCCAATCTCGTTCTTCTGCGGAGTCTCGAAGACGAAGCACTTGTGCGAACTGTCGGGATTGTGTCGCAGCAGCGAGAGCGTGATGAAAGAGTCGCTCGGGTCGAGCATGATGCTCTCGACATCCTGGTAACGGTACTCTGATAAGACGAACTTGTCGTCCGGCTTGATCAGCATGAGACCGTCGCAGTTGATACCCAGGATCAGCTGGTTGCCGTAGGACCAGTAGCCACGATAGGTCACGTTGAACATGGTCGTGCCGTAGAGAGGATACTGCATCACACAGGACAGATACAGGACCTTGGCCGCCAGTTCCTTACGTCCGGCGCCGTATTGTCGGTGCGCTTGGGCGATGATCGGCACCCAGACGTCGTCGCCACGTGCCCGGCTGATCCTGTAAGGCAGGAAACTGTCCACCTCGCTGTAATAATCAAGCCTGTCGTTGTCCTTGGGATCGCCCAGAGACACCTGCGCCTGCAGGCCGGCCAATTGCAGAGCCACTTTCTCGGACACCGGGAAGTCGTCGCACTGGAAACGAAGGAACAACGAACGAAATGACAAAAATGAGAACGAAAGCCTGAGTCTTCAAACAAGGGAGAAAGAGAGAGAGAGAGAGAGAGAGAGACTAGCATATTATATAAAATATTAGAATAAAAAGTAAATATCTAAAAAAATATTCACCTTTCAATGATCTTACTCTGGTACTTTAATACGCAGAATAAAGAGAAGAATCGATTTGTGTGAAAAACTTTTGTTTGATTAATTTTTTTGTCAATTGCTTCGTTTTCAAGATATCCCACTGTTTCCATTAAAGTGTGATATTACAAGATCAAACAAATTTATGCTACATCTTAATAAAGTATTTCTCTTGCTCTTTGCGTACCTTCACGACGTTGTAGACCGCCTGTGCGTAGAGCATGTTAACTTCGACGGGATCCTGCGATATCTCGCGCGGGTTGCGGAACAATCGTCGCTTGAAGACGAAGCGATTGTCGCCGCTGCCCAGGGTGGTGTTGTTACCGCGTCGCAAGGTCGAGAATGACGACTGGGCCGTGTTCAATTTGCACTGTTTCCTGTAACGAGAAAAGAGTCGGTGACACGCCCCGGACAGGAGGACGCGATCGACGAACTTACATCTCCCACGCGGCGATCACGTCGTACAGGTAATCGTGAGCCCGCACATGTTCCTCTCCGTCCGGTCTGCTCTGATAGATGGCCCAGCCCTCCAACGAGCGGAGACCCAATTTCTCGCCGAGCTTCGCGACCGCGTCGGCGGCCGTGTCGGTCGGGTGCACATCGATCGCCTTCGTTCTGCCGTCCAGGAAGAAGAACCGACAGACTATGGTGCCGAGGCGCCTCATGGCGGCGATCTCCACCGTCGACGGCGGGTGCTGCCTGCAGGAGACCTTCGTGTTCTTGCAATTGTCTACGCACCACTGCACGTACTGCCGCAATTTGCCCTCGAGAGCGATATTCTTCTTCAGGAAGGAGACGAAGTACTTATAGAGGAGCTTGCTGGGCTGGAACGCCACGATCGCCAAGCACAGCAGCAGCCACACGCGCTCCGCCCACTCCGCGTTGGGATTGTTCGTCGCCTGGCGGATGCACTGCACGAAGATCTCGTCGCGCAGCTCCTCGCGCTCGATCCCGTATGCGATAATGCCCTGGATCGTCTGGATCTCCTGGTCCAGCTTCATCTCGCCGCGTATGTACTTGCACAAGTCCTGGAAAACGATGTGAAAAAGTCGGAGGAAACGCCGAAATACCGCGTGGAAAATTCGCGTATGAAAGAGGGAGTGGATAAAAACTCGCGTGAACCTCGATAATTAACTATCGATAATTATAGAAAGGCCGGTAAGTGTCATTTGACCTTTATCCACTACCCTTTATACTTTTTGTCGGTGAACTTCCATCAGAGATCCTCGCGGACTCACGCGTATTCGCATCAGAAAATCAATATATGCTCTACGTCTTCAATGAAAGTTAGAGTACTGCTCTTTGTTACGTGGATATCACTCACCCTGAATACGGAGCAGGCGACATTCACGTTGTCGGGATCGTACATGTGAATGTGGGAGTTCGGGATGCTGCTCCCCTTGTAGTAGGTGACCATCTCGTACTTCGGGATGTACTCGACGCTCTTGCCGCGCGACTTCCTCGTCAGCGTGGCCATGATCGTGCCCTCCGGCGAGCGTTCGTGGCTGTTGAAGTAGTTCTGCGCGAACTCCATGATGTCGTGGTAGTTGGTCGCCTCGTTGTCCGGCTCCTTCTTGTCCTCGAGCTCCTGCAGCTTGCGCTCCACCCGGCACTTGCGCCGCTGCTCGCGCTGCTCGACCGGCTGTTGTTGTTGCTGCTGCGGCTGATCGTGGCCGTTCTGCTGCGCCTGCGGCACCGTCTGGTGATGATGATGATGCTGGGCGTGATGATGATGACCGTTGGAGCTGCGAGACTCCGGCCTGGACGGAGGACTGCCGGCGAGCTGCTCCTTGCTCATCTTGCCGCCCGGCACGGGTGGTGGCGAAGAAGCGCTGGACTCGCCGTTCACCAGCTGTCCCGCGCTGATCGGACTGCCGGGCTCGTTCTCGTCGCGCGGCAACACCGACTCGTAGATCGGCTCGCCGTTGTCGCTCGAGGAGTCGCCGCCGTTCATCAGCGGCGGTGCCGGGGGCGGCGGCGGTGGCGGAGGTTCGGTCGGCTCCGGCAGGCTGGGCTGGCCGAGCTTGCTGCTGCTCATGCTGTTCGCGCAGGGCAGACGTTGCTGCTGCGGAGACAGCTCTTGCTGCCCGTTGGGAGACGTCACCTTCGACTCGGCCTTGGCGTTTAATTCTATCTCTTGCTGGATCACAGTCTCCAACTCGACGTCCAGGTCTTCCACCAGCTCGTCCATCCGCTCGCCGATCTCGTCGATGATCTGATTGCTCTTGGTCGACTGCACGTCCGACAAGAAGGAGAACAGATTGTCGAGATCCACCGATTGCAGATCCGTGGCGGCCATCTTCGAGTTCATCTGCTCGGCCATCTGCGACAACGCGGCGATCTCTTCCTGAGCCTTCCTGTAATTTTCACAGAGGATTACTGCCAGCTCCTCGATCACAAGTCGCCGGTCTTCTTGCGAGTGCGGGTGCTACGACTAAACGGTGAACTTCGCGTAATTCTGCTGCGCTATTTAGTAACATATAGTGAGTATGACGCAACGCTTAAAGACGTGGTCAGTGTTTCGATGTATGCAAAGTGACACCCGGACCTGGTGAGCCCCCATCGACCGATTCAGAGCTCCGGAGAGATTTCTTTCTTGAAAAATGTCAGAGGGACTTCGTGAAAAGATCGAGGAGATAAAAGGTGGCCTCGGTAGGTCTCGGGCAAACCTTTACGGCCGTGTGTGAGAGACTAGGAAGCGATAATGCTCGCCAAGGTACTACGCGATGATACACTCAACATGCAACGAATGCATGCCTCGTGCAGCCCGTCGAAAATGAGCTTCCGTCGAGAACTTACCCGGATTCCATCCCGATAATACCATTGTACTGCGCGCTACAAGGGACACAAACGGAAAGCACATTAACGCACAATCGATCGCACGCATACCTAAAACGGTTATCTTACGCGGGCGCCGTCGAACGAGGTCGGCCAAACGCGAAACGCTCGAAGAAAATCGCACCGGCGGGCAATCCGGGTCTCCCTTACCTCTGGCTCTCCTCCAGAGCCTTCTTGTCCTCCATCAGTCTTCGTTCCTCCTCCAGCCGCTCCCTCTTTCTCATTTCCTCGTCGACTCGCCTCATTTCACGCAGGGCCGCGGCCACCTCCCTCGCGAACACGCCCCGCAGGTGACTCTGGATCACGATGGCGGCTCTGCGCTTCCTGATGAACATTATCCGCAACTTCCAGCCCCGGTAAGCGTGCTGCACCTTCAGCGCCGCTTCTCTTACACGCTTATACTCTGTCGGAACACGATAACACCATACAGTGAGAGAAATGCAAGGTGTCGGGGAAATTCGTGGGAGAGTCGGTACCTCGTCGTTTCACGTATCCTCTCCAGGTCTTCTGTATCACGATGGCGTTGCTGGTCACCATTTTGTTCCTGGAATCCTCGAGAGGCTCGTGCACGTAGTTCCTGAGGAACACTTTGGTCCGGCCGATCTGCCACTCGGTCTGCGGTATGCCCTGGCTGGCGATCAAGTGCTTGGTCGCCTCCTTCTCGTCGCAGACCAGCGAGAATCGATTCTTGTCCAGGCAACAGTATCGCGCGACGAAGTCGTGGAACGACATGTGTATCGGGAAACCTTCCTTGCGTATGCGAATGATGTCCAACATGCCGAGGTACTTGAGCTGGTCCAACACCAGTTTCTCGTCGTAGTGGTTAGCCGTCTTCTCCATGTTCGGCTTGATGCAACGCGCGTACCACGGCGTAGTGGCCTGCAGCACGTCCACCAGGGCCTGCAGCTGATGTCGAAAGGAGTCGCACAAGGTCGGCTTGCCCTTGGAAGTGCCGCGGGACATCGTGGTGGTGGTGGCGCCGCCGGTCGCGCGCCCAACAGTGCAGCCCAGTAAATCCTGGTAGACGGTGATCTCCTGCACGAATTCGTTGGTGCTCCTGGACATGAAGTCGAAGAAGACGTCCTGCTGCACGTCCCTGTTCTTGTCGACGAAGCCCTCGACGGTGTACGTCACACAACCGGCGTAATGCTTCACCCCGAACTCCTTCTCCCACTTCCGCCGGTCGTCTCCCTTCACGTAGCACGGATGGTTCTCGAATTCCGCGTGCAGGTTCGTCAGGTAGGCTAGGTCGGAGCCCTTCGGCATATGGCATTGCTCGGTCAGTAATTTAAGAACACATCGCGGGGGCTTCTCGATCAGTTCTAGGCACATGGTGTTGTCCGTGAACGTGATGTGGGAATATTGAATTTCCTCTTGGCGATACTGAAAAGTAAATTCACCGTCTGACGTGTCTCTCCGCTGTCGTCGACTGTACGTCGGCCGCTCGTCCGATCGACAAATGCACGAATGTGCTTTCGAAATTTCTTTCAGTGAAATTCCGCGCGAGAGGTGCGAAGCGACAGTCGCGTCTCTCTCGAGTTCCAGCGAACTTCCATTCGTCTGGAGTGAATCCCCTATTTTTTTTTTTATTTATCTATCGAAGACATAGTGGTTGAAGAACGGGAAATCATCTCTTTGGCATATCAAATATAATTTTATTTATATATATATCATTCAAGTGAGAGAGAGAGAGAGAGAGAGAAAATACACAGGATGTCCCGAAAGTACCCTGTATAAATATATAATAAAGATAACGTTTTAAGCTAATCAAAAGCTTGTAATAATGTCTTTAAATTGTTTAAATTAAGAATCTAGGTTTCAGTTAAATATTCATATCCTTACTATTCCATTCCATTAATGACTGTTTTCATTAGTACCTCATTCTGTTATGCAATTATAATCGTTTATTTAGTGAATATTTATTTGTTTTAGATGAGACTTCGCTCCGGGAAATTCCGAGGGTAAGGTAACTTACGAGTTCTTGCTCCAGCGCGAAGACATAGTGGTTGAAGAACTTGTGCAGCTTCTCGTTCGTGTAATTGATGCAGAGCTGCTCGAAGCTGTTCAACGCGAAGTTCTCGAAGCCGAAAATGTCAAGCACTCCGAGGAACCGGGAGCTGTCCTGGCCCGGGTTCGTGCAGTTGTTGATGTGATTGATGAGCCAGGCGAAGGTGCGCGAGTAGAGCGCCTTCGCCATCGCGTGCCTGTTTTCCCTGGCTTCCTGCACTTTCAGTGGGATCTCCGTGATGTTGCCGCGCACGTTTATCTGCCGTATCAACACCACCTTGGTGAGATCCTCCACCTGCATGCCCAACAACGGTGCCACTGTGTCGACTATGTTGCTGTCCTCCTTCGAAAGCTCGCATCTCTCCCCGTCGACATCCTCGAAACTCAAGTTCCCTAGCCATAGGATAGCCGACAGAACCCGAAAGATACCCTCGCACATTTCCGGCGCGACCTACATACACACACGCGCGATGTATAATTACTCGATCATAACGCGACAGGAATGAGCATGGAATGTTGAGAATTTCTCTTCTCGAGAAGCAGCGGCGATATATCGAACTTTACCTGGAGCACATTGAAGGCGAGCCTGAGGGCGTCGAGTTTCTTGGAGTCGGAAATTCCGTCGATCTTCACGCAGCCCGACTGATTGAGATATTTGTAGTGGTCGGCCGGCTGCAACTTATATTGTTCGGCGAATTCCTTGTCCCTGGTGCCGGCCTCGACCAGCTGATAGAACACGTGGTAATTGCGCTCGCCGGGGCTCTGGAAGGTGATGCGACTCTGCTCAAGCAGGTAGTCCTGGATGATGCATCCCTTGATCATCCACTTACTGTCGAAGCACACCTGCATGAACTTGCCGAATCGCGAGCTGTTGTCGTTCCTCACGGTCTTCGCGTTGCCTGTTTGTTTTTTTCGCAGATCGAGTTTCTACGGTTAATCGACGCTCCTGCTATTGTCGATCATGGGGGCGGGGGAGGGGAAGCTCGCGTCACGTATGAAAGATCGCGCCTTCCTCGGAAGGTGCGACTAAAAGCTCTTGTAAAAAAACACGACGAAGGAAGTCTCGCCGAACGGCTTCTCGGCCGTTTGACGCGTCTCTCCAATGTTCCTTTACGACACGCGCGTGTCCGAGGGGGAAAATATCGGCTTGCTGGAAACACGAGACACCGGGAGATTGGATTCTCGGATTTCATCGGATCTTTCCCTAGTATAGGTATAAGAAACGGACGCGGAGACAGGCAGCTAAGATTGGACGTCGCGTCGAAAATAACACTGCGACCGAAAGACTGTTTCTTTTATGCAGATGAATGAACGACGTCGGTGGGGCGCGTGTTTTATTCACAAAACCTCGTTCCCCAGTGACCCACTTCTTCGTCGTCCCCTCGCCAATGCATTTAACACCTGAGTTGCCGCGCGCTCGCGTCGAGCCTCCGATGACGAATCCGCGGCTGTGCAGCTCTCGGGACCGTTGGATCGGAATCTATTTTTTATTGACCCCGCGGCGATCGCGCTTCTCTCTCGGTTTCGATACAGCGTTGATTCTCGTTTCGCTCGCGTGTGACACTTGTTACGACGGGACGAAGTCCAATCCTTCCCGAAATAATTCGTCGCGTCCTCGTATTTACCATCAATGAAAAAATTGTCAAATTTAACACATTTCGTGCGTTCCAAACGGTTCACCAAAATTTTAGTGTTAGTTTAACGCAATTGCATGGGTGTGTCGAAAAGTACCGTAAATATTATGTCGAGAATTAAGACAAATTGAGTTTCTTCCCGAAGAGAGAATCTGAAATTCCGCGAATGAAACACGCGCGCGTAACTCTCTCCGTATCTCCTCGTCCAGCACGCGAATCGTTACGTCATCCAATTAGCGTGAATTCGCGATGCAATTCTTATTGTTAAATCGCCGTCACGCGATATAAAGCGAACAGCGCGCGCTTTTTAGGCCGGAGGTCCGCGCGATAACGGCTAATCTTCCTCGCGGGAACGAAGCGAGATTTCGGTATGCCGGAAGAGCGGCGCGTCCTCGAGACCGCATGGACAAATGTTGACGGCCAGCTTTTATCAGCGGAACGGTTAACAAATTTCATTACCGAAGGCCTCGAGGATGGTGTTCGCCTCGAGGATCTGCTGCTCCACCCACGTGTCGACGTTGCTGGTCACCGAGCACAGGTACTGCAGGATGAACTTGGTGGTCTCGGTCTTGCCGGCCCCGCTCTCGCCTGATATCACGCAGGACTGGTTGCTCTCCGTGTCCTGCAGGGACCAGTACGCCGCCTCTGCCAAAGCAAACACGTGCGGCTCCAGGGCGCCCATCTTCTGCCCGTGGTATCGATTCACGTACTCCTGGAAGACGAGAGAATAGGGATTCCTCTCTCTCTCTCTCTTTCTGTGTGTGTGTGTGTGTGTGTGAAACGGGTTCCGGCCGTTAACGAGGTGGTGATGCCGCCGTGATAATGGACTCGTTCTTAAAAGGCCCCGTCAGGTCCGAAATCGCACAACGGCATTCTTGCTGTGCGCGAAAAACGTGAGCGTGCGATCTATTCTCCGGAGGAGGAGAGAGAAAAAGAGAGAGATGCTCAGTGAAGGCGAGAGAGCGAAACGCCGGATGGTGCTCCGAAAGTGGCTCCTCCCCGCCGAGAAGAATGTCCTGGTGAATCGTCTTTCCGATGAAGAGTTGCGAGACCCGCTTCGCATAGCCGCAGCACTACTATAGGGTGACGAACGAACGACTGTTCGCGAACGCACGATGCAAATCGATTGCATAATCCCGCCGTATCATTATACGGCCAACAATCATGTAATTGCTATATATTATTACGATAATCCGATAGTTAGCAATTCATTAACAAAAGCGACCGTGTCCGGAATTAATGTCGCGTTATTTTATGCGGCGATGAAATCATCGCCGACGTGACGCGCTCGTGAAGCGTGCGAGGTGAAAAAAGCCCTTTCTACGAGGAGGCCTTTCGGCGAAGGGCGGAGAGGACGTGATAATAATACGAGGAGCTGCGTGCGCGATAACCCGACTCGGAGCCCTTAAAAATGTTGGCGCGGGTAGCCCGCCTGCCCCGGTAACCCGATTAATCGCGACGACACTCGACAGGCACGCATCCGACGACTGAGTTTCATCGGCCGCCGTCCCCCTTCGTTTGTTCGCTCGTTCGTCTTCTCCCCCGGGACGACGTGGTGCACGCGTTGTGCACACGTGTGCGCGGAAACGGCGTGCTCGTATGCGCGGCGCTTTAAACAAGGCGCATCACCTGCTCGCGCCTGTTTGATCTTCAAGTTTCGGAAAAATCCGTTTTTCCCCAATTTTGTCACGGATTTTTCTTTTTTTTTGGTTTCTTATCTTCTTTGCGGAAAATGGTGAATGTGGTTGATTTTAACCGAACGCGCATGAGTTTTTCCAGACGACTTGTCGCATCCTGGGGACAGAAATCCGCGGAACATTGGGAGGAAATTTTCTTTTTTATAAAATTTTAAAACTATATTCGTGTGTGCCTCGAACTGCCTCATTTTCCCGACGAAGTTCAGAGAGAGAAAAATCCGAGACTCTTCGAGCTTGATCGCCGAGAGATGTCAATATCGATTGAGGCGTAGTTAGTACAGTGGATACATGGAATTACGAAACGTCAAGTCGGAGATTATTTATTATTATGTAAAAATGCGAATTTTACCATCGAAGAGGGAAGAAGGATCTTTCTCGTGCGAGCCCGCAGACGCGACATCGAATTGCCGGATGAAGAACGCGCCGCGAAATTCCGACTTCGCCCTCGCGAAAGAACGGGGCACAATTTTGCAAGACGTGTGTCACAGAGTGTCCTCGCGAAGCGAGCCGACCCCACGGGCAGATCATTAACACATCCGAGAGCAGTGCGTGTGAGCCGCACGCCGGGTTGTTAGTCCCTCGGTGCCGAAGTAGCGCAACCCAGTTTTGCGCCAGACCTCCCTCGAGGCGGCGAGGCGCGCTCCGATGCGCCAGTCAGCTCGTTATAAACGCGCAAAATACGCTCGGCTGGAATTACACGGGAGGGGTAACGTCGCATCCGCGATAAAACGGGCTTTTCGATGCGGGGCAGATTAATGAGCGCGGACGAGCACGGATCTTGTAGCGTCTGAGACGGAAATCAACGGAACACATTCTGAGACGCGTGAATAATAATTACAAGCTTCATCCGCGATCGCTCGTTCAAAATCCTCGCGGATACGATCTGATTGATTGAATTTTCTTCTTGCCTGTACTGAAAAAAAGGTTTGGCAACAAATACCAAAATTCGGTTGATATATGCCGACCAAACGTTTGATTACTGCGGCCAAATAATTTGAGAATATACAATTGCGATATATACAATTCAATTGCGATATATGCAATATAGAGAATTATTTGATTGCAGTGATCAAACAGTTGGCCGACACATATCAAATGTTGATACTTGTTATCAAGTGTATGGCGTTAAATAATGCGGGTCGAGTGTCTAGTCACTAGTTACGAAATAATTTGGTCGAAAAAAGTAAATATTTATCTCCAAGAAGTAAGATTTAGTTGCTTGAATTATACATTTATGTTAGTGAACTAAATTTTGAAAATTAATATCTCGACGACATTTGGTAACTTAGTTTGACCTAAATGCAATAGTTCAAGCGGCTAAATTTTGGCTCTCGGAATTATGTATCTATTTTATCCAATTAAATTATCTTCTAATAATTACTCCATGCTTGGCCCGCACTATTTACCCTCTATATTTAATAGCAGTTGCCGAATTCCATTTTCAGTGTGGAAGTCGATCTCGGCGGTCGTGAGAATAGCGACGGTATTGATGTAATTGTTCTTTCTGTTTGATGTTTTGCGTTGAAAAAGGAGAAAAAGAATAAAACTATCCTCTACTAAAATGAATCTGCCATAAAAGGTTAGAAGTTAAAAGTTTGCGATCGCGATACTTCTCGTATGTCATCAAACGATACGATTGAACGATCTGTTTAATTTCACTCAACTCAAACTCGTTCTGAGTTTTCAGATTGTCACATGTTGGGTCGTGCGACTTGGGAAGCCTCAACGCAGCCCCTGCTGCGGGTTATTCTTGATAGAAATTATCTCGTGGTATATTTGTCGAGATGGGCTGAGCGAGATAAGTCGCGGTAGGGTCGGAAACCTTTAAGAAAATAAGCTGGAATATAAAAATACGCGTGTTAGGACGCGTGGCGGTGGTGCTCCGGAAGTTTCGGCAGTTCTCTTCTTTTTTTTCAGTTCTTCTTCTCCTCCCGAAGAAGCAGACTGTGGACTCACGTGTAAATATCCACCTTGGGACACACGATAATGTCTCGCGCATTTTCCTTGTCGTGCCACGCTCGATCTTTCAAACGCTGCAAGTTTTACGTCTACTCCAAAATTGAGAGCATCTTGTCTGCTGCATACTTTATCGATATATAAATTTTATGTCGCGCTCACGGGAAAAAAGAAATAGTTCTCATAGCTAAAGAAACTAGATCTCACAGGTGAAAATTAGCTGTCTATATAGTACAACTGAAATTTAGTCAATTTGGTTAATTCCTTTTGCCTCTCTTGCTATCAGTCGCTTCTCTGAAGTTACGATTCGTGATAATTCGAACACGCTGAACGATAGAAATCGACGAAAAGTCGCACGACCGCTCGTTAATTTCGGCATGTCTGAAAAAAGCGAATCGCAAGGAAGACAGGTAAACAATTAAGAATAAATAAGAGCATACGATCGGTTTCAGATAATAATTTAAGAACAGTGACTCTTTCGAGGTAGGGAGCGCTCAGCCGTAAAAGAAAAGATTCATGGAACGTATCGAACTGACGAGAGAGTAATGCATAAAAAAATAAGCTTGCACACGACGTTAAAGGGTCAAGCAGCTTGGCTCTTTTCAGTCAAGTCAAGCTTCTCTCTGTCTCCCCGCCCTCTCGTTCGCGCTGTACAACGTTGTTGACTCCGATACTCCGGTGGAAGCGCAAAGGGACGTCGATTCCTCGTTTCATTTCGTTTGTGGGTCACGTTCATCGATCAGTATCGCCCGTGAAAGAATTCAACGCGTGTCAATGCTCCGATAACAAAATCCCGAAATTTTTCGTTCCATTTCTTCCAGGTGGCGCGAGCCCGAAAAAAAAAACCGAGCGGATCGACAGCGAGTCGCATCGGCACGCGAAATGTCTGTTCGAACGACCGGCTGATCACCGTCGACGACGACTGTTTATCCCGGAGGAAGCACCGGGAGAGACCTTGTTTGCGATTCGTTCGTACAAAGGAACGCGATTGGAAGTTCCGCGATCGTACCTGCGGATGAAATGGGTCGACCCACTTTCGGTACGTCGGCCTCCTCGATTATTGCAAGTGTTGAATGTCGATTAAGCTCTAGCTCTGCCGCTGTGACGCCCGAGTGTCCGATAGACTGGCCGCAAATCGAATTACATAGTTAATCGCTTCGGCAAGTTGAAAAATTGAACACCGAGATCTCTTTCTCTCGAAGAACGGTGAGAATTATGGCTTATATTCATTTTAACTACTTCACACACACACATACGCGCACGCGCGCGTACAGAGAAAGTGATTCGTAAATTATTATCTTTTCATAAGAATTCCGTACATGATGTGGAGATTGCAATCATCATTGCAAGCGATATTCAGTTGCCGATTAGATAAAGTTTCAACGGGAGACAAAAATACTTTCGTGCGGAACTTCTATCGATTTCCTCATCGTTGTTTTATACCGAGACGCGATGTTATGTGACAATCAAATTATAATCGCACGATTACCGTGACCCGACAGCTGGCGAAAACTCCGCGAATGGCTTTGTGTACTTTCGCCATTTATGGATCCTGTATATCCATTAATGCTGTCAAATGTTTGCACGACTTTGATCGCGAGTATATACCGTCCGCGCAATCATCTACCTTCACGTGATACGGCAATCAGAGTACACTCGCTTACTTATCGATCAACAGCGACGTCGAAACAAACTCCTGGACTAGACGAGACACGCGTAAAAGCCCAGAGTGGACATTGAAAGATACTTAATCCGCAGAAAAAAGTTAATCGGCCGATAAATCGCGCAAACTCGTTTTCGCGACATGTAAAATTGAGTCGATGCAGAGCGCTTTTGGAAAGCTGAAATCTGAAATTTTGCAAAATACATCTCACTAATTAAGTTAGTTGCATGTACAGGAGAAACATTTTATTGCCGTTCTCACAATAACAGGGAGGAAGTGCAATATTAATACGTCAGAGCAATCCTTCGAGCTTCGTTTATTATTATCCTACGCTCGTCGCTATAAGATTGAAATGTCATGAATAACTACCGAGGTTGCTGGGAGCAGAAGTAGATAGAAATTTTATCACGAGTCAGACAAGGCGGGAGCTGAAAAGAGGATCAAAGAGTCTCGGGACGCACAGGACAATCGTAATAATAGCCGAGAGAATCTCCGCTTGTCGTCTTGTCGATACTCGTCAAGTAAAAGTAGCCACGTAGACTAATTAGAGACATACACACACATATATACAGAAAGGAGATGAAAGAAAGGGTGACAGTTTACATGGCGAATTGTGCAAAACGTGATAAGAAAGAGAGAGAGAGAGAGAGAAAGAGAAAGAGCGCAAGGCGCAGCGTAGCTTCGCGTAATCTGTCCGTATTTACAATCGACGGCAACAACGAGACGACAATGTGTGTCCTTTCTAAGTGTTCTGTAATAAGCAAATTGCTCGAGCCAACTAAATGGATATTCTCAGTGTGCTCTCCATTCCAAAAGACTAATTTGTTTCAATCAAAGAGATTTCATTAAACTTTAGGATATCTTTTTCTCTATTTAAGTACGAGTAGTGGTTTCAGCCGATCTTCCGAAATTCACCGCCTGAAAGGCGACTTCGCGCCTTCTCGCTCTCGACGGTATTTCGATCGCGTCGATCGAAATTCGGCGATTCAGCCGGGATCGCGATCGCAGCTTGCGGAGGGTACAACCCCGGGAGAAACGTGCACTGCCGAGGCGACCGGGGCGGCCGACCGACCACGGCGAATGCCGCCGAATCCGATCCCGCGCGCGCTTCGTGCGCGATCAATAACGCGGGGCGTGCACCACACCACGGCGTGCCACCCTTTTCCTTCTGCTGGCCTAGGTAGGGGTTCTCGGTACCCCGGCTGACCTTCGCGAGACATGCGAATCCCTCTCCCCTCGGCGCGTGTAAAAATAATGCGCGATCGCGTGTCACATTGTCACGCGTGTGTGCGCGATAACGAGCGTTCTTTCCTGCGCTCGCGTGCCGACGCTCGTCGTTCATCATTATGGAATCGTGGTGGACAGAGAGAGAGAAAGAGAGTCCCAGTGGTGCGAATTCCGCGATTCGAGATTTCGAGGTAGCCGAGGGGATATAATCGCCGGGGAGGAGGCGACACGCCGAGGAGAAACGGCGGTGTCTCGCCCACCCCCTCTCCCCCGCGTCTCTCGCCGTAATCGAACCTGGAAAATACGATCTACTTCTATCGAGGGCGCGGTTCCGCCTTAAAAGGATACCCCGTTCTCTAAAAGTCACCCAAGGTGCCTTTCGGACCTCTTCTTCTTAACGCTCCGTGTATATTACCCCGGCGGTCTCCGAGTATCAATTTATCTGGCGAGTCTCTCTCTCTCTCTTCCCGAGAACTCGTCTCCCGCGACAGGGCGTGTTCTTCCCCCTCGCTCGGGTTCTGGCGCGCCTGGCACTTGATACCAGAAATAATTCGGGTCCTGCGGCCTAATCACGGCGGCGCTTCGGCATTCTCCCGGCGGTTTAACTATCGCCGACGACGATGAGTGCGCGGCACGCGAGCGAGCGAGCAAAAGAACGAGCGAGCGCACCCGTTCACGTGCACCCCGAAAATAGACCGCTGTCGGGCAGCGGTTGGAGGGAGAAAGAAAGTGCACTGCTCGATTATCGAGAGCGTGCACTTAGCGCCGCCCCTTCCTCCCGCTCCCCGTCAGCGGATAAACGCGCCCGAACGCGTGGAATTTATCGAGCCGATAAACTTCGATACACGAAGCATCCCTCCCGCTTTCGATCGCCCCGCTCGACGACGACGTCGTCGTCGTCACCGTTCTCAATAACAAAAAGTCGGGCGCGATTCCGCGCTAATAAGCGCGTTTCGGTGGGTGGTTAATTGTTAACGTTTATCGGCTGTCACAGCCACGTGGTCGCGCGAATGATGCGCCGAGTCGAGCGTGGTTATCTGTCGAGTTTCGCGTCGTCGTCGACGCGACCTAGAAAGAAAAATGAGGGAAAAAAACGGCCGAGGAGAGTCCCCGAGTTTTACCGCGATATCATGACGCGATTTAAGCACGTCGTCGTCGCGCGCCGCTTCCGTTTCCTGTTTGCGAGAGGAGCGTCGTTAACCAATACGATAAAAACGACCGTGCGCGTTCTGCGAGGAGTAGTCGCGCGGTTTCGCGGACTCGCGACCGCGATAATGGACCGTACGCAAATTGCACGTGCACACGCTACCGGGAGAATCGCGTCGCTATCGAGGTGGATACACGCAAGGAAGCGTTCGCATTTCAGACCGCGCGAATGTTACGCAGATTGCACGTGCGTACACTTCCTCCACATCCGCGCCCGCGTCCGGTCATGATATCACACGCACGCACACTCACGCGTACTGCGGCGATGATATCGAGGTTTTAGGTGTGTGAGTGTGCGTGCGTGTGAGGAACGCACGGAGCGCGAAGCAAAACCGCAACGCTGCGCGTTACTTTCGCGATCTCGCGAGAAATTTAACCGTGCACTGAGAAAAAAGTATTTAAAAATTTATCCGTGGAACACAAGGTTTATTTTAGGAAATGAAACTTATTTTACGGGAATAAACCTTACTTCTGGTAAAATGAACCTTATGTAACTCTCGCCCTCGAGTAAATTTTTAAGTACTTTTATCTCTGTGTATAACGGTTGCGTGACACTGAAAGAGGGATTTGGTAACAAGTAGTTTGCGTGAATATTTGCCGACCAAATATTTGATTACTGTAACTAAATAATTTAGCTTTTGGTTAACTACAGCTTTAGTTTAACTACATTAATTAGTTACCATTAATGCGCCATGTAGTGAAGAAATATTTTTCTCTTGCGTGTATTTGTCAGTTAGGAATTGTTCTCGTTCGTTTCAAATAATATCTTTTATAACTGTTACTTCTATATATAAATAAATATTATCACTTTCTAAAGCGATTCTTTTATTGAAAATGTCAATTTCAAATGAAGGACACTTGTCATCCGCGTGACCACTCGAGGGTTAAAGGAGAGACTGACACACATCGTGAAATCACATCACGACATTAACACGTTGAATACCGTGACGTCACCGGTGACCTCCTATCATGATACCATCGGTTTCATTAAAGCGCACATCGTAAATAATTAATTGCATTCGACAAATCGGCGGTACGGTCTATCGGTGTCAATAAAACAAGGTAAAAAAGATCTGTGTGTCTAGAATTGTATCAATTTGCCACATCTACAAGTTTAAAGTTTCGGAAAAAAATCGTTTTTTCCCCTATTTTTCCGCGGGTTTCTTCGGTTTTTTCTCCCAACGGTGCAAAAATTCGCCCAGAAAAATTCACGTGTGTTCGGTCAAACCCCGCCACACTTCTTCCCATAGAGAAGGTGAGAAAGCAAAAAAGAAAAAAAACCCGCAATAAAATCTAGAAAAAATGGAGGTTTTCCGAAACTTTAAAACACAGCCGTACCTCCGGTAATTCGATGTTCGCGGCTGAGCTTTTGCGCAGCGAATGAGCAAAAATCGAGGCAAGGCGGTGGGCAACGTAGTGTTAACGCCGCATTGTCGAGTGCCATTGGGGACTCGCTAAGCAGGCCACACAGCAGCTGCTTCTCGTTTTCGTAATGCACTATCCGGCGCGGCGTTGCGGCAAGAGCCGCTGCAACGTGAAAAGTGCGTCGGCCGGAGAGAACAGGAGGAGAGATCCGAGGCAGCAGTTTTAATCTTTCAGCGACGACGGCAACGGCGGTTTATCTCCGCCGGGAGATTGTCGCGTGCAGTGCGTACGGGTCTTTTTCCCCCCTTTTCCGACGGCGTCGCGCATTGTGTTTGATATTTACTATTCCTCACCGGCGCTTCCGGTTTTTGTCAACGGCAGGAAACGCGGCCGCGCGAACGATCCACACGCATCTGTATTACACACGCTCGATCGATCACGTTTCATGTGCCGATAACACTCGATGTACCACCCATCCACGCCTCGACCAGAATCGAAAACGCGTCCCTGATTCGCACGTTTTGTATTCGGCACCGTCGAGGCGTCGTAAATCCTTCCAAATTGTGCGAGCGGCAAACGTCATTGCAACGTCGCGGCAATCCCAGCTGTTTCGCCGCCGGGAGATTAACTTTGCATGACAATACGCAATATTTTCTTGCGTCGCTTCCTACGTGCAATGGTAATGCCAAGATTGCATAAGCCAAGGGGAGGAGAGGGAAGAGGGAGGCCGGACCGAGAATGATACGACAATTTGCGTTAATCGAGGGACAAGATTTGTTGAATTTTCTGCGAATCACACACCCTGTGATTTCGCGCGGCACGCGATTCTTGCGAGCCTCGTAAACAAGAGCAAAAAGAAAAAAGAGTAAGAAGAGTAATTCGATCAATTTTACTCACATTCGTGTAGTAGTCCACTTCCTTGTAAGGGTTCACAGCCACCAGTATAGATCCCGTGTACGTCTGTGATAATGTCTGTGTTAAGGAAATTCTGGCGACAAACATTCCGTTGCTGATCCGTTGGGTACATTAGCATTATTACGCTGCGACGGTCAACATCGCTAAATTAATCACTCCCATAATCGTTATAAATTCGTATTAATGTTAATTAACTAAATCATATTAGTAAACACTGACGCATCGCGCATTCCCTATTAATATTAATAAACGTCAATGCGGACGTGCCGCCGCCGCCGGTTCAGGGATGCGGCTGACATTTTTCCGCGTTCATAGCCAGACGCCCTTTCGCTGGCACAATGCGACGCCACCCTTTCGACGCGTGGTTCCTTCATAAATACATGCGACACCACGAGGTGGGCAGCGCACGAGTCTCGAATCGTGCTAAAAACGCGTGACCTTTTCTACAACAACTCACTCGCTCGCTCGCTCGCCCGGCCGACCCGATTGCGATCGCAGTATGAAGCGTTTTACGAAGCGCTGACGGCAAGTTGTGCTACCCATTTTTATTGCCCGTCCTACGCGAAGGGAGGGGAAAAAGTCTCGGGTTCGAGCGGCGATCGAGGGCGGTGCGACGGCCGTTCTCACGTTCTTCGCAGAGTGATCTCCGAGAGAAGTTTCTCTCTTCTCGACTGCGGATTCCTCGGTTAGTTTACGAGTGATCTCGCATCGAGAGCTTCCCCTTGACTGAGATTCCGATAAATCCCGCGCCACATAATTTATTTATTTATTCTTAGAACCGCGCGAAAACGTCTCCCTGATTAATGAACTTCGAATTAGAATGCCGCCTAGGTGAAATCGGAAATCGCGAATTTTGTCAAGAGACACTTTCTCTTTCTCTCTCTCTCTCTCTCTACTATCTCGAAGAACGCCCTTTGTTGCCCGGTTTTCTTACTTTCGATATTGGCCTTTCGAAAATTCATCGTCGAGATTCTCGTTAAAATCAGCCGGTGTCGGTTCAAGCGGTGTGTATCTACGAAATCCTGCGACTTAATTCTGAACAGCCCTGTGTAGTAAAAGTACATAAAATCGCGACATTTGGGAGCACTTCTTAGAAAAATAATATCCGCGATAAGGGCGGCAGGGGGACGGAGGGCACAGCCGTCTCGCTTGGAATTGCGCGGCACACGGGTTCCCCGACCGCAGCGATATTGCCGAAGAAATCTCCAGGGAACATCGCTTTATTGCCTTCTCTATCCCTTGCATAATAAGTCCAGGATGACATGCTTTCGCCGGCACAGCCAGCGCACGAAGGAGGGCTCGGTAATGACGTCACGACTCGGGGGTCACCCATAGGGGGAATGACTCATTGCTGAATGCCATGCCGTTCGCCAGCAAAGGGGGTGGGTACACCTATAATCGTATACGTGCACCCCTTCTGCAACGTTCGAGACGAGCTGGGGTGGTGGTCTACGGCCCGGAGTTGCGAAACTCGTTTCGCCCAAGGTAACGATTTAGCCTTCTGTCGCGTCCGAAAAAATATTTGAATCTTACAAAACGAGCGCGAGTGTGTGCGTGTGCATACAAAATCTACCAATTATCGTAACTTAGCCTTCCGTTTGTGGCTTCCGATTCAAATCATCGAAAATTTTGACGCCGATGAAATCATTTCCCTGCCGGTTCAAAGCAGAATTTTCGTCCGATTTCAGTTTGAAACTTGATTGCGAAAACTGATGGTTTTTTTTTCTTAAATCAAAGAGCAACGATAAACGCGACAAACCGACCTATGTTCGACAAGCTTCGGCTGAAAATTGATCATAGAAACGCAAGGCTCAAAGGGAACACTTCTTGGCCATCGGTAAGAGACACCCTTGTGCGTCCCCATTTCCCGTCTCTCTCGTGGGTCGAAACGCACGCGCGATATTAATGCGACGTCTGTGTATAGAGAGCCGCTTGCGCGTGGTCGGAGCCCTCGTAAGCGGTCTCGGTCTTCGACGTAAACAGCCCTGGTCCAGGGCACCATCGAAACCCGTTATTACCGACGGGGGAGGAGGACCTAACGATTTAATTAAGCCCGTGGGCGCGCCGCGTGTCGCTATCGGTGGCTCCTTGATTCACGCCCTTCCGCCGAAACCTTCGCGCTTAATCACCAATACTGTTTGTCCGTCCGCTAACAAGCTTATTCGGGGAGCGAGAACAAGGGGAGAGAGTATCGCTCTTCTTTTCCGCGTTGCCGCGCCGAGAGAGAGAGAGAGAGAGAGCGAGATGTAATACTATTCCCGGAGGAGATTCCGCCGCACTTTCGGTGCAGCGGTCGGAACTTTCAATTTCCTCTGTGAAATTGCCGGCGCACCAAAACTACGGCGGATCGCTGTAATTAGCTTCGACCGGGCTCTAACGAGATTCCAGGTCGGGGCAAAGTTGGTCGGCGCCGACCGCGCGCGAACGAGGTAAGCGGCACCGCTCGGCGTTTCGGGGGAAGGGCGTCTCTCGCTTCCGGCTTATCGAGCGGTTTACGCGGAAGGAATACGGCCCTCATGTTTATTACAGTCACGACATCCGCGATCTGCGCGGGGATCGGCCCCGATGCAGATAGGCGAAACCGACTCTCTCACGATTCCGCGGGCGGACGGAGGAACGATTACTTACTACGCGTATTCGCCTTCGTCGGCACAGTTTCTCGCGCACGGAAAAGCTCAATTAAGCGTGAGGAACTACACGTTAAAGCGGAGCGCGTAATAAGCTCGAGCGAGAAGCCGAGAGAGACGGATCTCGCCCGTGGACTCCACCTCTTCCCTCGAGATGCGAACGAGACTCGCGTCAAGCGTTAGCCCACGCGTACGATTAAGCGATTTAAGCCAATAATAACGACGGTGTGTCGTCCGACGTCGTCTAGTCGACGGAAACGAGCGCGATGCGACCACGCCGGGAGGAGAGTCGATGGCTTTTTAATTTAGCCGAGCGTGCAAGAAAACCGGAGGGTGGCTCGAGTGCGCCCGTTTTCGCGGTATTTGTACCTTCGCTTCTGTTTCCTGTCACCACGTGCGCCTCGCGTGCCCCTCGCACGGGCACGCACACACACATGCACGCAAGCGCACATGTATACCTGCACGCGTGAAGGGGTAGTTCGCTCTCATTAACCTCTTGCTAGGCGGAGCACCCTTAGCCGGTATGAATTGCTCTCGTCGCGGGGGCCGGGGCGAAGAGAGCGATCTCGTGTACCTCTGTTACCACGAGTAGAGAGACGAGGAGGAGGAGAGAGCGAGAGAGAAGGGAAAAAAAGAGGAGGCACGGCAAAGAGCGAAAATGAGAATGTCTGAGGAGGGTCGCGAGGGAGAATCCATCGATGCGGACAAATTAGCTGGAAAGGGTGGCAAAGACAGAGGAGCCGCCAGATGGCAAGGTGGACGGAGAGAGAGGCTCGATTCATCGTGCGCGCAATGACTGGATGAGTCCCCCCGCTCTCGCCCCGCTTGGTTTCTTCGCCCTTTAAATAGGGCGACCTATTTCCGTAACGCGACCGGCCGGAGCGACGAGTGCGAGCGGGGTGCAACGTGCAAACCTCGCTGCTGCGACGGCGAGGTTTTAACGCAGCATTCATTCATTCATTCATTCATTAGAGCGACGACTAACTTGACGGAATTTTCGTCTTCTCACGACGAAGTCGTTGCTTTGGTCGCGGACTCGTTTTGACTTTTGCCCACGGTCAACGCGCACATCGCGAGATTGTACAGCGGGAATGCGAGAAGAGTCCTCGACGCGGCATGGCCGGAGCAACGAGCTGTCGCTGGCAGCTGCGGATTTCATCTGCGAGAGCACAAGAAGCGCTCGACGACGGAGATTCGAGAGGGACGAACGGGCCGCTTCACGAGCCGTTTAATTTCTCGATTACATCAGGCGGCAGAAAAAGCGCCAAGTAACACGTGTGGTCGTCGAAGCTCTGGTGTGTAACGGTGACGCCACCCGGCGGCCTCTGGGAAGCGAGTCTCGGTTTTTTTCGTCGTGGCTTTTTCATTAAATCGAACGCCTTTTCCCGCTTCGCTCTCACTCTTTACTCCACCTCCCGGCAGAGTTTCCTATCTTTCCTGGCGAGCGATTCCATTCCTGGTGTCGAGCAAGCATCCGAGTCGCGGATATCGGCGGTTGGACTGATCGCTCTATCGCGATCGCGCGATTTAGGCTCTATCCGCGTACCTGATAGGATCGCGCGAGCAGGGGGGAGGGGAGGTTGACAGTGGGTCGTCGTCGTGATGTCGGTCGGTCGTTGGGTCGGCAAACCCGCCGAGATGAATGGGTCTGGCCCTGGGGTGGTTCGCCAGCTGACTGGGGTCGTCATAGCAACGCAGCGACCCAGGAGCGACGCCCACCCCTGCAAAATTCATACGCGTCCATCCTTCGGCTGGCTTTGCCTCGCCGATTCATCTGCCTCTCTTTCGCCATTCTTCTCGCCGATCATCTTTTCGACGAGATCGGCCAGCTCCCCGTCCGGCACCTGCCGGCTTGCTCTTTTCAGTCCCGCCGCCCGTCGAGACGTGCGGACCGTGACGAATATGTCGATATATGAAAACGCGAGTGAGAGAAGCGACACGTTTCCTCGATGATTACGCATTGCGAAGCGTCCTGCTCGATATTGAGGGTTGATCAGGCTGGCGTCGCGATAAAAGAGACGTCGTGGCACGAAAATCGCATGAATTTCGCATCTTACGATATCTTTCGTGTCGCTGTACTGTGTTCAAATCGGGAAAAAGGGGTCAACGTTTACACATTGAAAAAGGGATTTGGCGAATATTCGCCAGCCAAATATTCACCAAATTTTAATACCTATTAACAAATACTTTTTTCAATGCATGTGCCTATGACAAGATACCTAATATATCGCTATCTCTTGGCGATATTTCATGACGATCATCATGACATCGCCATCTCGAGTTTGCCACTGGGGAAACTTTACGATGTATCTTGATTATCCTAATTAGCTTAATTTGACTAGTATATCGTGTCGAGTAATGAGCAGGGCTAGAACAAGGTCCGACTTTCAGTTAGATACGACTTCGTGTTTTAAAGCGAGCATTATTAATAGCGTTCTCGAGCGCATTCTGACCCTACAGCTTATAATAACAAAGATATGTGAATAAATGGAACACGTCAGAATGGCACGAGAATGAATGACTTGGCGAATGACTTATAGAAAAATAAAATAGAGCTACAAGCCTGTGAGCAACTGTATTATTCGTGACAAAGGATACGTATATCTGGTCCCTGTTATAACGAACTTGAAGATTTCGATTGATGCCGGTCTCGTCGATATCGCTGATGACTGTCATATCCGGCACGCCGCACTCAGGGCTCGAGCCTGAAAATGAGAGGAGGTCGTTACGAAGGCGATTGTATAGAAAGGATATATCATTATAACGCAGCGTGAAATCGCGCTATGTTCAATGCTGAAACGCGCGGCGATTTGACGGTAAAGTAGAACTGAAAATCACAATTGATAAAGAGAGAATGCGATTAAAATTGTTAACGTTTATTGAGTTCGCATCTTCGATTACCCGCGACTATGGTTAATATTGAATTTTATTTGAATCACATTTCCGGAACGCACCCATACATTAAAGGGAGCCGCGGAAGCCTGTTTGATCACCTGTTGTCCAGCGATGTAAGTGACAATTATGCCACTTCGAGAGTGAACGGTTCGATTAACCCTTTAACGTCGGAAATTTTTCGGCTCATCCATTTATTCGTAAAGGGGTTTCCCTTCGGTTCGGCCTCGAAATTACCAGAACATCGATTTTATATCTCTTTTAGACAGATAGATAAAGTTTATATTAAGACAAAGAAAACTTTGAGGATTAACATGAATTAAAATTACCGGTATTATTTCGCGGATTTTGAGATCAAAGTCGTCTCGTACGCGATCCTACGAGAGTCGCGTTTCCCTCTGCGAAAAAATCGGAACTTCGAAGTCCACACTTTCGTCGCAATATCACGAAGTTAATTCGTGACTGATTTTACGTATGTTATCGTTCAGATCATTAGACCGTCAGATTTTCCTCTTGCATGCTCGCAATCAATTTGAAGCGTAACACGAAACACCTCAAAGAAAATCAATCATCCGTTGCGTCTCGATAATAGTCCACGTGCCGACGGCGGGGTTCGCGGTTCGCAGGTGCATCCCGACGCGCACATGCACCTGCAAAGCGGCCGCACCTGCATCGCCCAGCTGCCGCACGCGGTGCAATTTCAAGGTCGCAAGTAACGGGAACTGTGGCTAATTATCGGGGACGAATTCGGCGGCCGAACGATTCGACTCGCCTTTCTGAGACGCGAGCTGATCCAGTCCGTCTTACGCAGAAATCAGCCGCATCGTTTCGTCGTGGAAAATCGAATTTACTACAGCAATTAAGCGTGCAGCATAGTTTTGTAATGACGAGACGCGTTTTTCATTCGAGATTGAGCGGCGATGATTCAGAAACTTGGTTAGCTCGATTCAAGACTGCTCATTACGAAATGACGATATATCGGTGATTGACACAGAGAAAAATATTACTTATATTACGAAGGAAAGCTCGGTTTATTAATTTTTTTCTTTTAAATAATAGTGACCTTGAATAAACAATATTTTTTCGACATAGTATTAAAATATATTCATCACGAATAATAGAATAGCTTGTTATCATTTACTCAAAAGAAGAATTTGTTCTTTCTTTCTAAGAATATTATAAACTTTACTTAAGATTTAGTTTTAGTGTTTCAATTTAATAATCTTGATTGAAGTAGTAAACTTACTAGGATTGAGAATATGTTTTGAATAAATTTGATGTGCTTGTGATGGACTTATGAGATACACTTGCATATACATGAACCTATAAAATACTTGAAACAAGATATAAGATCCCGCGTACGAAGGATGAATAATTCAGGTATTCAAAGGCTAAATCGTTTAGAAGAATACTGTAACTTTGTGTGAAATATAATCCCGACCGGGGCAACATTATTCTTTCTTCTTTTACGTTTTACCGTTCTTTTCTCTCTTTCTATTCTACATTATCGTGACGCGATGCGTCGTCGCTTTATCATCAGCGGCAGATCTTCATCCGTTTCCTGAGCACCAACGGGAGCTACCTCTCGCTTAATGTGCTCGTATAAAAACGGATTTTATTCCATCTCATCCGGCCGAATTGCAATTAAAACCGTAACGATCGCGATAAAATCAAATCGCGAATAAAAGCGTTCGATCAAAACCGCTCCGAGATTCGTTATTCCGGATATTTCGTGAAATTGTTCATAGTCATTCTGAGGTTTCAAACGCTATGTCGAGTCTCGTGTTTAAAGACAAGCGAAATCGCGATGTAGAAACGCGTTATGGAAACAAACGCGATAAAATGTATATATATATATATGTCTTATACATATCACAATCTCGAGAGTTATCGGAAAACTGGGAAAATTTCATTAAAAATTAGATACACTGTGTCGATTCGACTGCACTCAACGGTATATAATACGATGATCAGTCATCCGATTTTTAGAGCTGAATATAGAACGGAATCCGCGAATATGTTTTTAAATATTCAATATGTACGTGTTATCTTCGTCGGATAAACATTTAATGTAGCAAATAATTTTACCGAATATCCCGAATGTTATATTAATATTTCGTATGAAAGATAAATTCAAAGATCAAAATAATCTCTCCTTTTCTTCTCTCTCTCTCTCTCAACGTCCTTCTATTCAGTTCCATTACATAATTGAGATTTGAGATTATGATTGATATTCAAATGAAATATATGTGCATAATTTCTTTCTTTCTCTAAGCGTCTTTCGCAATTGTCCTATAGATTCGATCGATCCTTACGACACGTAACATAAATCGTACGTGTAATCAGGGATCGGAGTACATAGAAAGCCGAGAAAATGTTCCGCAGCACAAAGCGCGGTCACGAGCGATCCTGATAAGAGAAGGAATTATGTAGTTGATGCTTGCAGCAATTTTCGAGCAAAAATTAAAAAAATGTTTTTTTGCAAGTTTAACCTCAGTAAGCAAAAATTTTAAAAAGGCTTTTTTTCAAGTTTAACCTCAGAAAAAAACAAAAAAATATGCAAAAGACAATAAAATGTGTCAATATTAACTTAAATAAATAAGAAAAATGCACAACTGGCCACATGGCGCAATAATTTGCAGTGACGTGAACGCACATAGTGGTAGCGACGGTATCATGTATGTAGGAGTAAGGAGCGGGTACATAGTTCACGAGGACTAAGGACCGCCGTGCACAAATTGTCCGTAGCTGTGCGGGCGACGTGAGACGTAAACTTAAGTCGAAGAACTCACCGAGATGTTGCGTTACAATCGAGTGATTTTGAAGAAGAAGTGAAACAGAGTGACGGTAAACATCGCCGGGCTGGAGATCCTAATTACTTCGCTTCCAATTAAGTTTGCCGCTATGCTTACCTTCTTCTGAATTATTCGAGCCCTAAGCGATACTTCGATCGATACTTCGATTCTTCGGTTTACGACGCTCCTTCAGGGCTACGGTAATTTGTTCATGATGGCCCTTAAGGACGGGCGGGGAGAACACGCGCCTTGAGTGCCGTATGACGCGAAGGGGAGACTACACGTGTTTATCCGGTCGCGTGCGGCCACGCGTCCGCCTGTCATCCATCTCGCGACTAGGGATGGAGAGAGAGTGGTTCGATCATACCTGAGATACATGCAGAAAAATAATTTGCTCGCACAGCGAATTTTATGCCGTCACAGCGAAATCTGTTAGTTACCACGTGGATAGAAGAAACTATTCGTTAATTGGCATTTTTGCTGGATTATTTCGCCGAATCTACAAATTATTTTACTGTAAGAACAAATTAATAAATGTGAAGAAACATTTTTTTCTTTCTTACAGCAAATTAACGTAGGATGTCTAAAGACAGATTCACGCGGAAGAATTTTTCTATCCTGACAACAAAATTATTTCCACTCTAATTACGAATAATTCGCTAACTTGGCCAAGCCAATTAAATTTTATGGCTGTCGCAACGAATATGCAGTAACAATGATGTGTGGTTTCATAGTAAAATTATTTTTCTCTGTGTGTATTATCGGGGAACACACACACATACACACAGACTCATTAATGAATATCGGCTTCTATCGATATATATATATATATATATATATATATACAATATATATATATATACTGCTAATATCTTCGACAGATCCGTTGTTGATTTTGTCACGGCGAGAATGCGATCGAAGGCTATTACTTTCTCCGATTGAATCGGGTTTTATTCCTTCCGCGTTCGGACATTATCTGTCTGCCGATTTAATAGAATTACACATAAATCACGGGCGATAGCTTCCAATTAATTTAATTTCATATCTTCGTTCTGCAGCCAGCGCGCGCGCGCACATATCTATATATTTCGGACCATTATTTATGCACACACGTAACTTCCTTTAATCCAATTCGTCATCGCTCTAGCGGCTTGATTCAATTTATCTTGGACCGAAAGTCCCGACCGTTAAACGAAGTTTACTCGAGGCTGATGGAAAAACAAGATCTCATTACTTTCCCGAGGTGTGTGTGTGTGCGCGCGCGACTCACGACGTGATCCTTTAATTTATCAACATCGCACGACCTCGTAATCATCACTCTTCGGATTCTTGCTCCCGAGCATTTTTCGATTTCGTCAGAGAAAATCCGCATCTGGGAGAAAACGCGCGTGACGCAACGACGATTCGCGTCGTCGACCAACAAAAAGTTTCATCTAGTTTCGTCTAGCCGGTTCTCCGGTGTACCACACGTAGCGTACGGCGATGATTCACTTGAGGAGCACGAAATACCGGGAAAACCTGCTCGCGCTAGAATGTCACCGGTGACTCATTCGCCCGAAACGCGAGATCACGATGCGATCAACCGCGGATACACATTTCTCCGTGAGAAAAGTTCCGTGTGCGACGCGATCTAGGTCATGACTGTAGTTGAATTTTCGCGGAATCCCAATGAAACGGCGAAAGGTGGGATCGATGGTCGCGACACGGCGAGACTTGTGAAGTTGAGAGTGTGTTTTATTTTCCGTATCGAGATCTCCGAGAATATCCGATTGCCTTCTGCAAAATGTCAGACGTGTCCCCTCGTAGAATATAAGATACAAGTATTTCCACAGATGTCGCAAATCAATTTAAAGCATGTCACTCAGGAAACTGTTTTGCTAGTTAGCTAGAATTCTAAATGACACAGGTAAAGTGTATCGCTGTTTTTTTATATCTGCTAGAAAATTGTCTGTGGTACGTATAAGCAACACGGTTGTAGCAGCAGTGTTCTGGCAATATGTGCAAGAAAATTTCGGTCCTGTTAGTAATTTTTAATAAGATATGTGACTCGCTTTAATCCGGGTGGACTCCACAGAGAAATTTTCTTGCTAAATTAGACAAATAATTCAGATAAAAATTCTGTCTGTCGCCTGATCAGATACAACACAGATGTGACACTGAAATGTTTGCTAGACATTTATCCGTCTCAGCTAATTTCTCGTATTTAGATCATTTTTGCTATGACTGAAAAAGCATTTTTTTGAGTGACACATCACGAATATACTTCGTCATCTTATCTATCTCCCTTATTTTACTATCTATTATCTCTCTGTGTGTTGACTATGCGTGCACGGAGATAAAATATTGATTAAATAAACGTGACGATAAACGAATCAGGCACGTTTTTGTCAAAGGAAACGGAATTTTCTGGCTCTGAAGAATCGAATTTGGCTGATAAGAACCAAAAATTCCGTTTCCTTCAACAAAAAATGCGCTTGGTTCATTCATCGTCACATTAATTCAACGAATCTTTTTCTTCCCCGTGTGAGTTCATTATGTGTTGAAATCGTAGTGCAATTATTATTTATCATTTATTATTATTTATTTTCTATATCGACGTGTAGTCGATTTCCAATCGGAAAATACTTCGCGACAACGATTATGCGACGAGTGATAAAAGTTCGAAAAATGCATGAAATTTTCATCAAGAATATGCATTGTCACACGGCGAGAATGCAGGGTTGAACGTGACTTTCATGTTGCGTACTGCCACGCGTTCCACGTGTCTACGCGGTGCTCTTTCGTAGTCACTGGCCGCTTTGTACCCGCGACGAAAGATCTTCACAGAAGATGCCGATGTGTGTGTTATAAAGTATACAGTGTAAGTAGCTTTATCAGAAGCAATGTGTGATAACTTCGATATACCCTCGACACGAGTACCGATCGCACATTCCGACGCCGTCACGGCGCGTGCAAAAATCCTTTGAGACTTCGCATCAACGCTAACTTTCCACGTAACTTTTCGCATTATACAACTAAATAAATTAATTAATGTTTGGTTTCGCAAGTACCTAATCGAATCTTCCAAACTGGTGATTTTTTCCAGAGCGCTTAATATCGTGAGCAGCAAATATGAGACAAAATCTGATCGTGATATCATATTTAACATCGTGCAAAGACGGCACACGGAACACCTCCATTATTGGTCGTTGATCTCGTGCACCCGCGAAGCGGTGGGCTTTTTTTCCCACCGCTCGTCCGCCGGTTGCATTTTCCCTCGACTCCGTGGTTCAAACAGATAGAGAGAAAGAATAACAACCGTGTTGGGTTTCCGTCCGCGTGTGCTGCTCGTGCGATAGCAGCGGAGAACGTGGAGGTCGCGGCGGCACGCGAGAAAGGGATTATTACGCGAGCGCAAATCGATTGGGCATCGAACTGGCGAAAGTCGCCGCGCGAACTTGACATCGCGCAGTCAGTCAGCTGCCGAGCGAAGCCTCTCACACAATACGTCATCGTCGCTATCCTGCTATCCGCGCTGCTCATCCTCTTTTCCCAACGACGCGCGGCCGCCCCATCTCCCTACCGAGTTTGCGTTGACACGAGTATCTCGTCGAGCGCGCGTGGCAACGGAGAATTTTTCGCGTAACAAAACTCGGAGCTCGATTCTATTAAAAAATAAACGAAAACGCGAGTTAAATCATATTTTCAACTTATTATTTTCCAATTCATTTTTTTGCGCATGACAAAGTTGATTGTTCATTGACCGACGCTTTTTGAGCGCGTTTCAGCATATTTGAGGACGCATCTGTTTGCAAATTAATATGCAACATATAAATGGAGATGTCGAATTGTAAGCACGTTTGCAGAGATAAAAGAATCTTTAAATCGACATTCACAACGTAGACTAATAGATAAACTTGGGATATTTTAGAAGCGCATGGAGAGTGTTGTTTTCGTTCGCGGGAAGCGAGTCAAGTACGAAAATGAAGTCGCGGAAATATTCACGAGCCAAAACGCTCGTGCAGTTCCTTTTCTCAATGGCGCAATCGAAGTAACGAGTAGTAGTTACCGATTCCCGATTGGAAATTATACACAGCGTGGTTATATTCTAGTGAGAGCTATTTCGTTTCCCCGGACTCAATAACGGGCGAACATCGGGGAAACGTTCGCGGTGAGAAAATAGTGAGAGAGAGAAAGAAAGGGTAAAATGTATTCCGTTCGATCAGTATGCCGAAAACGAACGAGGGAGCGGAACTGAGAAGTGTTGGCGGTCGTCGTGACTCGCGATGTATACGAACACGCGACGAATCGTCCTTGCTGCATCGTTATTGCACTACACGAATACTCATGCGAATACGTATTTATTTCGGCAAAATGACGCACAAAAGAACGAGACTAACGTTGAAATTCGTTTACTGTGTAAATACAGAAAAAAGGAATTCCTTTCTGCAAAGAAATCCTGATTGAGTGAACAAAAAAAAAATATATATATATATATATTAGATATCGAAACAAGTTGGAGAGCAAACACGTTTTTATCATACAGATAGGAAACATATAGAGAAAAGTGATAGGAAAAATAAGTATAGCTCTCGGAGCCCGGACGGATAATGTGTAATTTCGGTTCGGTGAACGACTAAACCATTTCACAGAGCGCAGATACGAGTAATTGTGCTATTGGAGAACAAGAATGATAAATATGTAACAATTCCACCGCATATTTTATGAAATCTCGATTACGTGTGTGATGAGACACGCAAGTGTAAACATTACGACGATAAGAACACGATAATAATACCGTCATCATATTCAGCGCCAAGGTGTACCACAGACGCGCGCATACGTCAGTTCAACCGCTGGAAATGATCCTGCCCTCCAAAAAAAGGTAGTCCGTCGCATGTGCCGACGGTACCATTGGTACCGCGCGAACGCAACAATTACCTACGCCTTTTCAGAATAAGGGGGAAGGAAAGGGGGCGAAGGGTGGGTAGGAAAGTGTAGAAAGTACACGCAACGCCTCTGTTATTATGATCGGAGCTGCACCACCCAAATGCCCAGCCGTAGTCGCCACCGTCCATACGTCTATGGGAAGGCAGGCGAGCACGCGTTTTCCCATCGAGAGTCCGTCGTCGTCACGACGGCGACAGAAAATCATTCGCGCGGCGCAACATTGTTGCGGGATAATTTCGGGGCGGGGGCGACGGACGAAAGGACGGACTCGCGAGGGACAGAGGGACGCCGTGAGAGAAAAGGACGGGGAAGGGAAGCAAGAGAGAAAGGGAGCCGTGCTGCGAGGAACTCACCCTGCGCCGCAAAATGCTTAGCGACCATGATGATGCGTATGGTGTCCCCTGGCCGCTCCGAATTCAGAACATCGTGTCCTCCGGCGGCCAGCTACCCCTCGGCGCGCGTGCGAGGGGGCGACGATCCCGGCGTACCCGGCGTGTCCCCGACGACGACTGTAGCGGCGCGACGCGTCACGAAACGAGTCAACCGCCGCTGCTACGTACACCACGGCCGCGCGTCGCGCACACTTGAAGCACGAAATACGCAGAGAAAAAAAACTAACGTCACAGGAGCTGCTGTTATTCTCTCTTTCTCTCTCTCACCCTGTCAGAATCACATGTTCTCGCGCGTCACCACCGTCCGCGCCAACGTTTCTTCCCCGGCGGATTCCGGAGCGCGAAGGAGAGAGCCGCGCGCGCGACCAACGAGGCAACGTTCGCTTTTGTGCACCACCACCATCAGTACCACCCACCGCCGCCACACACCACTACCCGCGAAAACGCGTACACGATTTAACACTGACGACCGACGCACATGCCCGACAGTTACCACCCGACTGACGCAACCTGCCCGCGAATACGATCTACCTCGCCGTCCGTACGCCGCTTACCCCCTCCCTCAGAGCCCCTTACTGCCAGGCCGACTCCGGAGCTCCGGTCCGAGAAACCGTTCAGAACAGCCCTTCGAACGGTCGCGTCTGATCACTGCGAGCCAATGCTGCCATCTGTGCGCGCGACTGCTCCGCCGGTGAACCACTCGGTCGGTAAAACAGGGATTTAGTCGGAGTGTAGCCGGTTGAGCAAGTCCGTTCGGAACTTTCGACGAACGACTTCTCTTGAAAATACTTGAGTTGTCTCCACCGCGGCTCTCTTTCTCGCGTCTCTCTTTGGCTAACTGCAGAATTGGATATTCAGCCGATTTTTACCTACATTTCGTGATCAAGGACTCCATGTTTTTTAGAAATTTTTAGTCATAGCCGTAAATCCGTAAGAGAATTGACCAATCGCAGTTTAATGTTCTCCTTGCGATCGAAGAATAATCGACTGTGATTGGTCGGTTTTTTACAGAATTACGATTACGGCTAAAAATTTCTTACGTGCGAAGACCTTCGCGGTCAACGGCAGAACTAAGGCACAGGTCATCGTTACCCGGCCGCCGTAATTAGCCGTCCGGAAGTGTGTCATGTCTCCCAACGGATTCACGACTACCTTCCCCGAGTCGAGGATACCAATTGCCAACGCGATTACGTCAATCTGATCGGCTATGAATCACTGTATCACTAGGCGCGAACGCATATCGTGTAACCGCTCGGCTCTCCAAGGTTTCCGCGATTTGTTCTTTGTCATCGCCTACAACGACCATAATCGCTTCGGGACGTGTTTAATAAACATTTCAACCGATTTTTTTCGAAATGAATCTCGCTGCTTGGGAGAGAGAGAGAGAGAGAGAGAGAGAGAGAGAGATTATTCCAGGTAAGACAGAAAATTACGATGATGTCAAAATGATGAGAAAATGATTCACTTTTCTCTATCATGATTTTCGATCACTTTCTCGCTATTTTCATGCTATCTTGATTCTATCGCGATTTTCTGTTCTACCTGGGATTACGCGTACATTTCACATCCTTTCGCAGAAAAGCTGTTGAAATGGCGAATATTTAACTGAAATAATGAAGGTTGCGTAATTTCTACCTCGGATAATCTCCCGGCAGCCTTCTCTGCCTACCCATGGATTCCGTGTGGTTTCGCATAATACACGATAAATATGGGCATACGATACTATGGAAATGAGTTTTTCTCTCTCATTTGCCGATCAGCTCTGTTGTTCCGCGCGACGTGGACGTGGACGAGAGAAGAGTTCGCGGAAGCGCAGCGCGCCGTTATACGCGCACACGAAGGAAGAAGGAAGGTGTCGATGCGTGCTCGGACTTTTTTATATATCCTCTTCTCGAAAGGCGTCGTATATGTACCGCGGGTTCGCCATATTTAGCGCGAGCGCGGGAACCCGCTGATTGGTCCATATTCAGAGGCTACCGACAAAATCGCATATGTATGCGCATAACGCGATCTACCAATCATGTAGTAACTTGTTTTGAAATCGTTCGCCGTGTTCGACGCGCTCGATGAAGATGCGTCTTCAACTTTTGTTAGACTTCGCGTCTCGAATAACGGCGCATTGTAGTGCCGTTTTTCACCTCTCTCTCTCTCTCTCTCTCTCTTCCTTCTTCTGCCGAGATAATTTAACGCTCAGTTGACTGAAATATATATATATATATATATGCAAAAAAGAAACCGTAATTCTCTCTTTTCTCTTTTACTCAGCGGTAATTATCACGAGGGGAAATTAAACGTGTTCCAATTCCGACGGAAAAAATCGTCGAATCAATCTCCGCTTTCGCCGAGCGAAAATCCCGACGCTTCTTCCGCTCAATGGATCCCCCCCATTAAATTCACCTACCTGGCTTACTCGTAAGCAAGCAGGAGGTAACGCGAGCCAGGGCTTTGACGCAAAAGCGTGCCAAATATCAAAAGGTTCGTCGACCCGTGACACAACGTGTCCGTCAACGAGCGCGTTCTCCGTCCGCTCTCTTCTTCTTCTTCTACCCTCGCCGCGCGCGTCTCCGTACGCTTTTTGATTTACGAGCGCGCGCATCGGCAGGTGCTCACACCGCTGTCCTGGATATGTGCCCGTCCGGCTGACCAGGCGCGATCTCCTCCTCCGGCTGGACAAAACAAGACGACGCGATCGCGACCGCCGTTACGCGCTCGAGAAACCGCAAAGCGATTCGATTTAGCCGATCCTTCCCTCCCTCCCTTCCTCTTATCCGTTTTCTCCCTCGCCCTCCTGCCACACCTCGCCTCGCCGCCGCGCGGCGTGGGTGGCGCGGCTCGACGTCGGCCGAACGCCGGTGACGTCATCGCGTCGTAGACGAGGGAAGTGCAAACCTGTTTTCAGCGAGCCTATCCGTCCGCTCGCCTCGCTCGTGCTCGATCCGGCTGCTGTGTATTGTTGCCGTACTCTTACGCACATCTGCTCCCTCGGGAGTCTGATTGCTCCGCGCTTCCTCCTTCCTTCCTCCTTCTTCTGCTGTTCTATTTCCGTAGTTTCCGTAAGAAAGAGACAGAGAAGATGGCCGACGACATCTCGCATCGTCCCAATGCCGGCGTTGATGATCGTCGATCGCGAAAGATCCGCGATATTCATACTATCTACTATTGGACACGGGATGCGTCTCGAAGTTAAGAAAAAAGGAGTTGCAACTTTTTTGCGACTGACCATACATATTCATTCGTACATATGGAGAATTGATCGTGTTTTCTTTGTCGCACGCGACTATGGGTAAGAGAAAATCGAGGCTCATGGCAATTAAACATCATAAAGGGTACCTGTTCATAACTTAGAAATACACGGCAGCTGGCAATGGCGCGCTCATCACGTGTCTCGCAGCCGAAATCGAAGCGGAACGAATTCAGCCGGACGAAACGAGGCGTCGGTAAAAAACGAGAATGCAGAAAGAAACGCGTGTAATCACGTCGCCTCGAACGGCCTTCGCAAACGCGGACAAGCGGTTCGCCGTGTGTGGAGGGCAGTTGGCGCATGCGCGCTTGCCCGTTTTTCGCCGCTCGGCTTGATTCGGCTCAACTCGGTGCGGCGCGGCAGTCGGCTGCGGTTGCCGTGAACGTGCGTACGGAGGATGATGTCGCTGCTGCTGATTATCGCGCTCCAGGCTCGACGAGGACAGTGGTGCACGACGTCCGTCGACGGCGACTGTGCCGGTGGACGCGTGTAGTGGCGCCGCGCACTCGCCAGCCGTCGCGTGCTGGAGGTGTGTCGCCGCGTGTCTCCTCGTGTGAGAAACGGTGGGCGACCTCGTGTTCTCACTCACGTCGTTAACTGGTCCGATGCGATCGTCCCGTCGAAACCATGGCTTCGGTGAAGGTGGCCGTGAGGGTTCGACCCTTCAACAAAAGGTGCGTGTCTCGTGCAACCGGTGACGAAGGAGAGCCCAAGAGCAGTCGCGGACAAAGAGAATCAGCATGAGGTAGACAACGATGACGACGCGGGTGCTCCAATAGCCTCCGTCGTCGCCATCGTCGTCGACCGCTCGCGCGACTCGGACGACCGACCCTGGAATGTCCGCGTTGCGGCCGGCGTTCCTCTCTTTGCGATCTTCAACGCGACTATGCGAATTCGCCAACGAACGCTGACCGGTGTGCACTTGTCGCGCGCGCGCGCGCGAATTTGCTCATGCGAATGCACAATGTATGAGGGAAAGAGAGAGAGAGAGAGAGAGGGAGGAAGAGAGAAAGCTTGTTGACCAATCAAACACCTCGCGCGAGCTCCGCAAACAATATGTTGACTTGCACTTGAACGTCCGGTCGATCGAAATCACCCGGATTAATCGGTGCGCGCTCACGGTGACATCCCTAGAAATGTCGGCGGGTGTCGTCAGGTGTTCGGTCGAGTTCGCTGTGCGAAGAGACACTTTCGCGACGTCTCGAGGACGTTCCATCTATAGACGTCCTCCGGATGTATTTCGAGTTCTTCGGATCGCCGCAGCAGTCGATAACGTTGCGCAATTATCGCGGACGTAACAACGTCGTCCCGCCGACGACGTCTCCACGATGTGTATCGATCATCCACGACACTATCGGCGCTGTAATCATTGTGCAACATCATCGAGCGTGTAGGAGACGTCTCAGGGCGATGATGCACGCGCGAGATAGCGACGCGATCACCACCGTGAATGGGGGTCATCGTCGTCACCGACGAGGTGATCAAGTTGTCCCCGTTGAGAGTCTCGGAAACGCCGACGATATCGATCCAATAATTAGCGTTTATTCCTACTTCCTCGTCCACACAATCATGACTCGCGAATATGCGGGTAAAAAGTCGTCTTTAGGAACGTAATTAGCGCGATTACTCGCGTGTCGACGAGTCTCGCAGATTTCGAAGGGAAAGGGGGTGGACAATAACCCGAAGAGCCGACAACTTAACCTAAACTTAAATCAACTTTCGAGGCATTATCTACCTTTTCCGAGTTGCTTTTGCGACGTTTAACGTTCGACGCAAATATCACCGACCTTTCTGTCTTTTCCTACTCTATCATTTACTCGGGAATACGAATCGCCATGGGAGCTACTTCCTGGACTGCGCATTATTTGCGACATGATCGATCGTTCGCTTTAAAGGTTCTTTTTTTTTTATTGCGAAACCGGTTAGAAAAGGTTCACTTTGACTTGTTTCTTCGCAAACACCGCTGATTCGCCTCGTTCCAAATGTCAGGAATGTTTTCGTACGATTTTGTTGTGCCGCCAAATATTCATGTATAAATGTATACATATATATATTCATATAAAATTATGTTTCTGCGAAAAACAAGAATTTTGGAGTAACTCAAGTAAAATGGTGCTCTCGTAGATGACGGGCGCGCTTTCGGTGTTCTCATCTGCGCGTCCGCGCGGAGTACCAGCGCAGTGACTCCGGCTCGTTCGGTGGATCAAAGAGATGTTATTGACAGCACGTGACACAATTGTGTCGTCGTGATATCGACTGGCGTGCGTGCGACGCGTTATTGCGGCCGTCGAGGATGTCCGCGCGCGCGAATTTGGGCCGATTGTCGCGGACGTCGATCGACCTATATATGTTTATATGCCGGCTAACGGAATGCGTTTGTTGTTGCTTCGCAGAGAGCTGGCGATGAACGCGAAGATGATCGTGCAGATGGACGGCAAGAGGACGCGGATCTTCAACTCCAAGGTAGGCGAAGCGTGTTGCCTGTGTCCTTGAACGCGAGGCTTTTCTCAGACTGTCGTTTATCTTCGTAAGATTACGTATTATCTTAAGGATGTACTTACTGCCTATAAGCCGGAATAATGAAAAGATTGCAAATGGATCTACATTGAAAAATATATTGAAAAGTGATACCAAAAGTTGGACAGTGATTCAGAGCCCGGATCTAAAGTTATTCAACTTTAAAAGGTTATAAGGTAAAATGAGTTTGATCAGAATTCGATGAAACTTGCATATACATTGAAACTGCATATATATTGAAATATTATCTAACTCGTTGTTCATGTAATTAGAAAAAGATTGATTATTCGCGAATTGAGAGACTTGTAACTGAAGTTGACGTTTTTTACATGTTCTTTGAGACTTTTAATTTCTACCTTTAACATCTTCTAAACTAAAAATTAGATTTTGATGAGAAATTATTATGATATTAAAAACTGCGATATGCAAAAATTATACACAAATTTCAAAATTATTAACCATTTTATTTTGGAAATAGCGGTGTAAGATTTATAGTTTTTAGTAATACTCGAAATGCATATACATATGTACATATTTAAACACTCATATACCTTTTTTCGTTACCTATGTATCTCTATTAGATTAAATCTAATTATTAATAATTAAATTCTATTTATTATTTAGGTAGTGAAATAAATGTATAGGAATGTAATTTTGCTTGATAAATACTAAAATTTACTAAATTTACGGATGGCCCCCTTGATGAGTGGTCCCACTGGAAATGCGACCCTAATATATAATACGGTAATACATCCTTAAGTTCACCGTGACTTTCGTAACGTGTAATTCCGTCTGCTACTGGCACGTTACAAAATTCCGATTCTCTCGTCAGAGAGAACGGCTCTGTGACGAAATCGCGCCGACCTCTCGGCGGTAATTTATACCGCCTATCTCGTGCGATATCTATCTCGATAACTTAAAACATGACGAAATTCCAGTTTTATTATTGCCGCGGACAATCGAGGAATTCCACTTAAAAATCGGAAATATTCGTCGACTGAGCTGCGTTATACGCAGCCGCTCCGAAAAGCGCGACCAATACTCGAGTCTCGTTGTTAATGTCATCTAGTGATTGGCGATCTCGATGATTACGACTCGCGAATGAGGCGGCGAATTCCCGAGGCGGTCATTATCAATCGAGGTTAATGGCTCTCGCACGGTTTTTTGCCGTTCGCCGATATTCGCACGACACGCGAATCGTCGCGCGGCCCCGGTCTGGATTCGCGAATTGGATCGCGTATGATCGCCATGTAAAAGAAGACAGTCGCTTTTTAGACTACGCGCGCCGGTCTCTTATATTTCTATTCGAAGTTTGTTTATTGGAGAGCACGTCTGATTATACTCGCGCGGTGCGGATGATCGCCGGTTCGAGTTTTATAAAGGTAGTTGTTAAAGACAAAACGCGTAGGCGAATACCAACCTGTTACGAGGAGCGTACCTTTGGTGCTAAATGCGGTTGTCGCATATTTACGCTTAGATTCTATGTTTATAAATTGAAGGTCCGTTTGTGACGTAAGCGCGGTTGCATCACGAACACCGTCGTGTTCCCGCGAAGTTGCCATAAGGACTTGCAGATTGGAGGTGAGCGAGGAGAGGGATGAAGTTTCGATATCGCGTATGGAGAGATCATAAATAAATATAATGGAATAAAAGGGCAGATCGGCTTAATCAGATATGCTTCCGAGTGTGAGTGCGAAGTCAATTTGGAATCAAACTAAATTGGACAAATTGGATATCTCCACGTGTCGTTATTTAAAGATCTCGTTTTCGATGAAGCGAAACGATGATATATACTGGGTGTCTCAGAATAATCGCATGCGGAGTGCACCGGAAAGTTTATACCAAATAAAGCGATTTCTCTTTTGCCAAAATTTTATTTTAATTTTAATTTTGAAAAGCTCTCATTAAAAAAAATATCTTTTGAATGGAATTTTAGCAAACGTAAAGTTTGCTTTCTTTGATACCAAGAATCTTCAATGCACTTCGCATGCGATAATTTTGTAAGACATCCTATATTTTACCTATAACATCAGCGGAATCTGCAAAATGAACTATATGGAATTAGCGAAGCGGACGTTAGTTTTCACAAAGGAACCCGTTGAAAATGAAACGTCTCGTGTGCAGGATCAAATGTTCGTGTGAACGATAATATTGTTAGCTGTGTGTGGTATGAGCGTAGGAATTCACTCAGTAGTACCCCGGGTGCTGAGCAATAATGGCCTTAAATGGACTTTCTAAAGGATTTCTAAGCCGGAAGTCGTGACGCGAACGAGCTTTTCTTTTTCGTTATGACCGAGGCACAATGCCTCGCGAGCCGAGTGTCATAATTTCTGCTCGAACGAATTCAACGAAGTGGCAATTATTAATGGGACCTCGATCGGTCCTCAGGAAGTCTCGATCGAAGCGGAAACAGACGCGTTCGAATAAATACTTCCGAAAAAGAAGAAATGAGAAAAATCGCTCGAATCCAAATTTTAGCTCTATGTTAAGCCTTTAATTCTACAATAGTAGGAACTAAGATAGCAAATAAATTCAATTTTAATTCAAATCTTATAATGTAGCCTTTACTTTGAGCCTGACGATGTCTCAAATTTCCGTTTTCGCTGTTTTAGCGTCAAAATATGTTATTGAAAGTAACATTAGATTTCAATATGTAGAACTAAAAGTTCAAGAGAGAAGTTAAATAGTGTCCGTAAGGTCAAAATAGATTTTTATTAATCTGCGAGATTATTCTTAAGAATGTCAGAATATCATAAAAATGTCGACTTTATCAAGAAACGAATCTTGAAAAATAAATTCCTGAAATAAATTTGGAATATCGCTCGACTATTGGAGCTTTCCCAGAGCGAAGTCGAGAATTCGAGACTTCCGCGGAGAGAAATGGACGGCGAGGAAGAAAATTATAACGACGCGATGCGCAGTTATATTGTTACGTGTGTGCAGTTGATTTATCATCTCGGAAATTTACACGGTACACCGAGCGGTCGATCCAGCTGTGTATTCTGTCTTTCTCGAGGACTCACTCGAGCAGACACTTCTCTCCGTCGTTTCTTTGCGGAATCTTCTCGCTGAAGGATAACGGCATGCGTGGCCGCCGCGCGACTCTCAGAGAAAGTGCGAAAATCTCAGCTGGACCGCAAAACACGACGGGTAACACGCGTCGCTCTCGCGCCGACGAGTCGATCGCCGCGACTGCTGCAGCCACGCAATCGAGAACGATCGTCGAGAGCCGCGCTTGTTGTATAACCCGCAGCATTTTATTCGTATTCGATTAACTCTCATCCGGACGATCCTCCCTCCGCCTGTCTCACCGCTCGATGAACGAGGCGAATCCCGTCGGAGTTCTTCCGATGCGAAATCCACGGCGCGGTGGCGCTCAGCCTTGATTGAAAGCGCGACGCGCGTTTAATCGATTCCGCTGAGTCGCACGCCGATCGGCGCGAGCGAATTAATCGCGTACGAATTGAAACGTTGTATCGAATCGCGATTGACACACGGAGCGCTCTCGGAGGATCGATCGCGCTTTGGCAATCTGCGAAGCACTCGGCCGCTTCAATTCACCGCGGCGTGTTACATCGAAAATGCGTTAACGGTCGACTTGTTTCGGATTATTATAATCCAGAGAAATATAGTTCTCCGTAAGATGACGAGAAATAAAATCGTAAATAACTTGTACGCATTGTAAAAAAAACTCATATGAACTGTAGTTTCGAAGGATCGGAAAAAAACGATTTTTTTTCTGTGGATTTTTCGATTTCTTTCCCAAGAGTAGAAAAATTCGTTAAAAAAATTTTTTCCCGTAAAGAAGAATTGCGTGTACTTGAATTATATTGCTTAAAGTGAAGTTAAAGTGAGCAATATTGTCTTTTAACATATAACATATTAACTTCACTTAACTTCACTCAAGTACACGCGATTATCTTCTTTACGGAAAAAGAAATAAATGCGGCAGATTTGAACCGAACACACAATGAGTGAATTTTTCTACACGAATCCTATCCTTGGAAAATAAGCCCGTTTTTTAAAACTATAATATGAACGGAAAATGTTAAGCGGACTGCCTGTTCGGGGAAAACGTATTCGCGATCGTGACTTCACATATTCGATTTAGTTCGGCGTGCAAAGTTCATCTATTCAATTCATTCGTCTCTCACACGGACTCTCTACATGTGTGTATCGTGACGTGGTTTCGAGATGATGCGTACACCCACGCATCTTAATTAAATGAGTCACTTTCGGATCGCTCGTGCGCCCGACGTCGTGAGCTGCGCGCGCGAAGCCACGAGAACGGGATAGACGTGAAAATCACGTCGGTATTACTTTTTAATCACCCGCCTTCTTGCATAATGCAGCGCGATTCCCAGCGTTGTCTCATCAGTAATGTAGGATGCGACGCCCGGGGAACGGCACGTGTTATACCGTCATCCGTTATAAGTGCCCGATCGTCCGCCAGACGCGAGACAATCGTGATTTCCGATCGGAGACTCTCTCTAGGATGACAAGGGTGACATCCGCGCGGGTCGCGCGAGATCAGTCGTCATTATTATTCACGCGCGGTTCGGCTAATGGCAATTGAACTTTGGCACTAATGCGCCGATAACGAGCCTCGACTCGACGCCCCAACGGGCGAATAATGATTGCCGTTTTATTGTTCACAGACACCGGGTAGCTGCCGAGATATCGACCGGGAGAAATACAAAGACTTCACGTTCGATCACTCCTACTGGTCCTTCGACTCGAACGACGACAACTATGTGTCGCAGGAAGAGGTTCGTGTCGAATTCTTCCTGCGATCCACCGATGCGGGCGCGATGAGAACGGAGGAAACGCGACGAAAAAGAATCACCTCTCTCGATGTCGAACGTCCAGCTGGTCGACCTTGGGAAACATTCGCGCGAAACACTCGCGATAACGTTCGCCACTGTATACGGAAAGATCGGGCCGATTGTCTACCCACGCAGCAGCAGCTGCTCGTTATAATTAGCTCAGTCGTTCCGATAGTGAATCATCGTGATTGGGAATAAAAATGAATGAGCGAGGATCGTGTGTCACGGGCGCAGCAGCTCGTCGTTTTCAGGCCGATCTCGATTACGCTCGGATGTTTTTCCGACGAACCTCGATTATGGGTTCATAACTTTTTTAAAACCTTCGAATCCCTTTCTCCGAATCGTCGTCTGTACTGCAGTACCTTCACGGGATACGCACAATGTGCACATATTTAAAAGAAAAACAACATATTCAAGGTACATTAAAAGAAATCATTATCTGTCGTTGCTCGTGAATACATTTTCTATACGAATCGATATCGCAGCGCGCGAGGCTCGACGCTTTATGGTGGTATCGTCCTGCGCGGATAATTGTTGTTACGTAAAAGGAATCGACGCGCCACGGCTTAATTAGATGCCATTATGTAAAGCGTGTACGCGATCGTTACGCCAATGGTCGCGGCGAGTTCACGTCGTGTCGTTGCGTTACGCGCTACGTCGACTTCTTTCGAGCCGTTCGCCGAGTGATAAGACTTCGCTTCCATCCCCTCCACCGCCATTATCGAGGCTATCGTTCATTGACGAACGGAACACGCTAAACGTCTCTCCTCCTGTTATCCAGGTTTTCTACGATCTCGGAACGGACGTAATAGAAAGTGCCTTCGAGGGCTACAATGCCTGCGTTTTTGCCTACGGCCAGACAGGATCCGGGAAGACTTTCACGATGATGGGCACTCCGGTAATGTTACAGTCAGCGGACTCTCGTCGGGAGAGGACGCATTCCTCCCTCTGGGCTGCAGGCGAAAAAGAACGTCTCCTCCGAGTGTAATTTGGCGCATGAGATTGATCGGAGCTACGGAAATTGTTTCCTATCGTTGCCGAAGAAAATTCACCGTCGCTCTTTTCATTCGTTTCGCGCACAGTGAAGTCGATCCGTACGAATTCTCTCCGCCGGGTGAGCCGTAAAATCCCGAAAACTTCGGCGAGAAATATCACGACTGCAATTTCACGCCGGCATTTTATCGCGTTAAGATTCGGCGGATCGAATATCGCGACAGGTAACGCGTTTTCACCTGCAGTCTCGCGTTTCCCGCATTCCTCCCCCGTAACTTAGCTCACGTATCGCCGCAGGAGTCTCAGGGATTGATACCGCGTATCTGCAAGACACTCTTCGCCAGAATGGCGACTGGAAAAGAGAGCGGAGCGTCGTACAGGACGGAAGTGTCTTTCCTGGAGATTCATAACGAGAAAGTGAGGGACCTGCTGAGGCTGGACCAAAGCCACCACTCGCTGAAGGTGCGCGAGCACCCGAAGCGCGGACCGTACGTCCAAGATCTGTCGAGTCACCTGGTTTACGATTATTCGGACATACAGGTAACACACCGGCTTTGCATGTCCGCCGCGCGGAGATCGCTCGTCTCATCTGTCACGCTCTCCCGATTGTTTTCCTTCCAGGAATGCATGGTGAGAGGTAATACGCACAGAACCACAGCCAGCACAAATATGAACGACGTGAGTAGCAGGAGTCACGCGATTTTTACGATAACCTTCGTACAGGCCGGCTACTCGGAAGGCAACATGCCGTCGGAAACCGTTTCCAAGGTGCACCTAGTCGACTTGGCCGGAAGGTAGTCTCGAGAAAAGCATCCGAAGCCGAAATTTACTTTCCATCGTCCGTGGACGTGAAAGAGAGAGAGAGGGAGAGAGTAGAAACAGAGCAAAATAAATTAATAAAGAGAGAAAAAGAATCAGAAATACAAAGCAAGACAGTCACAGCGCGCGACGATTCACGCAGTCGTCCTCACGATCCTTCTCTGTCTTTAGCGAGCGTGCGAACGCGACTGGAGCAACGGGTCAACGGCTGAAGGAAGGCGCGCATATCAACAAGTCCCTGGTGACTTTAGGCTCTGTGATATCCGCACTGTCCGAATTGAGTTCGAACAGCGACGCGTCGTCCACTACGAAACGGAACGTCTTCATTCCTTACCGGGACAGCGTGCTCACGTGGCTGCTGAAGGACTCCCTGGGTGGCAATTCGAAGACCATCATGATAGCGGCGATTAGCCCGGCGGACTGCAATTATGGGGAGACTCTGAGCACTCTTAGGTACGCCAATCGCGCGAAGAATATTATCAATAAGCCGACCATCAACGAAGATCCGAATGTGAAACTTATCAGGGAGCTCAGGGAGGAGATACAGAAACTGAAGTCCCTCATTGGCAAGGACATGGCAAGTATTCGAATGTCTCCGAACGTTGTTCTCACCGACTTTTTTCATTAATATTCGGAGAGGTATATCTATTCGTTCGCTTGTTCACGTACAGAACGTGGAGAAGCCGCCGCAGGTATTATTAGATCAAATCTACGAGAAGCAAGAACAAGAGAAGGTGCTCACCGAGGAGTGGACCGAGAAGTGGCGAGAGACGCAACAGATTCTGCAGGAGCAGAAAGCGCTGGGACTGCGGAAGAGCGGCGTCGGCGTTGTTCTCGACTCGGAGATGCCGCATCTGGTTGGCATCGACGACAATCTCCTCAGCACCGGCGTCACCTTGTACCATCTGAAAGAGGGCAAAACCTTGGTCGGCACGGAGGAAGCTCCCACTGTCCAGGTAATGATACTAGAGAATACATATTAGAAGACGAAGGTAACACAGGAAACATTTGCGAATGTTGTCTATATTACGATGTTTTTGCAAATTGTGGAGATCGTCTAAAGCGGGCTTGAACGAGTTGAGATCGAACAGATCAAAGAGGCTTAACGCGTTGCGTCGTAACCAACAGGATATCGTGTTGACTGGCGCGGACGTAGAACCGGAACACTGCGTCGTCGAGCTGGATAGTGGCGTGGCGACGCTGCATCCGCTTTCGCCTCACTGCTGGATCAACACCGCCCAAGTGGACAAGCCGACGCGATTATCGCAGGGCTGCATCATTCTCTTGGGCAGAAATAACATGTTCCGTTACAACGATCCGGCCGAGGCGGCGAAGCTGCGGAAGGAGGGTGGCTCGGGCAACGGCAATCTCCAGTCGACGGTCGTTAATCTATCGAGACTCTCGCTTCTGAGCTGGAGCATCTCCGACCTGCACGCCTCATCCTCCAGCGATAATCTTTTGAACTCGAGCGAGGACCTCAGGGCGGTCGAGGAGCTGGAGCAGCAGAAGGCCGCTCTTATCAAAGAGAAGGAGGACTTTAAGGTTCGTAAAATATCGCGGTTGCTTCTCTCTTGGTTCTTGTTACAACCATCAAGTACTATATTTAATAATACTTCCCAGAAGCGTTGAGCTATTACTACGTTACGAACGTTCAGTTTTCCCGGTAATTTATAATTAGTCAGGAGTTATCATATAGCTGAAGTATGCTATATTAAGAAGTTACTTAACTATTACGTCATACCACGAGAGGGGAGTCTGTTAGCTTGCGTGACGGCTGTAATGACGGGGGGAATAAAGGCCACGCTGGATCTGAAAAAATCTAGTAACATAATGTGTAGGGGGGAGGGGTGTAACAAATACTCAAATTTCGCATGACGTAATTGTTGAATGGCCCGTAATTTGTTCTAATGGATACAGCCAGCGCTTCAGCAAACCAACAATGTAGACACTTACGAAAGATCGACACAATGACACCACGCGAAAATCCTCAAGAGTCTCTCAACGGTCTGATATTGATGTTCGTTGGAGGGAAGTTTCGAGAGTAACTAACCGCGAACGTTTTCACAGAGGGAACAAGAGGAGCGCGAGGAGCGATGGGCCGCCCGGCGAGAGGCGCTCGAAGGAGCACAGCGCGAGCTGGAGCGCGAATGGGGTGCTCAATGGAAAGAATGGGCGGATGCGATCGCGAGCCTGGAGTCGCGGCAACGGGATCTGCGCACGCGACGGCATCACCTAGAGCAAGAGCGGCGGGACGAAATGACGCAAGTAAGTGACTCGGATGCGCCGTCTCCGGACTTGAATGTAATCTCGATCAAGTACCAATTCTACCTCGTCCTTGTCGCTCTCGGTGTCCTTATTTGCTTGTCTGGCAACATCATCATCTACTCGCACGTTTGTCCGTTGAACATGTGATCTCCACGCGCGCGTGTGATCGGCCGAGGAATCTTGTTCGTTCGTTCGTTCGTTCGTCTCGTCTAGTCTTTCGCGTGTTTCTGTGAGACAGAATCGATTTTGCGAGAGACAAGCGGTTCGCAAGTGTCCGAACTTTAACGGCATCTCGAGAGTAGAGGCTGCGTCGAACGATGCGATTTTGTGAGAATCTTCGTTAGATTTCTATAAGGTCCGGTGGGTATGTCTTAAATAAGGGTGGCCGGGGGATTAATTAACACGGATATTGGTTACGGTTTAGAAGGTCGGTTGACGTGAAAAGCGTGTTACGAAGTAGCACTGAGTAGTACGTTGTAAGTCTGGGAAAAAGAGACCGGCGCGTGCGTTACATCGTCGGACGATTTTGTCCTCTCGCTAAGATTAAAAATTTCACGCCTACCATCTAGTGACGGCTCTCGTTTTGCCGGTTGGTCTTATTTGTTCTCACCGGTTGTATTACCGTTAGAGCTTTTGTATCTCTTTCGTTGTCTTGGCGATCAGGATACACCATTGCGGTAACATTTGCCGGTGTCTCGTCAGTGTGTGTAATTCCCCATAAACTCTGTGCAAATTCGCCACTTCTGCGCGACGAATGTCGCGCGTTCGCTGTTTACCGAGATGAGATCCCGAGATCCCGTCTCTCGATTCCGCGGTCGGGAATCTTCGATAATATTGCGCCTACATACGATTAACACGTTTAATACTTGCCGTTTACCACAGGTCATTCTATGTTAACGAATTGCACGCGCTCACGCGTGCTCAGCGTGTATCAGTAATAAGATTTAACGCCGACTCACAAACGAGAAATAGAAGGAAAAAAGTGTGCTAGTGCTGAGGAGATATTGCCGGACAGATGGCATTCCTTGGAATGTTATGTATTAAGTACCTTAGCTGAGAATGTTAAGAATGAAGTATGTACATATCTGGGCTTGTTTGTATAGAAAACGTCTATGGGTTTGTTATGCGAGAAATAATACAAAGGAAATAATTATTGTTATATATACACACACACACACACATCTATATATATACATACAATATATTGTTGATTAATAAATTTTTCATACGAAAATTGGCGTTTGATCCTCCACGAAATATTGTCGCACGCACTCTGTGTTTCTTTACCGTTGTTTCTCACAGTAATCTCTTTTAATTAAGAGTCACGCACTCGATCGACTTAACGCTCCCGATTAACAAACCCAATATCTCGTTTTAACCGTCGTCCACCTCGCGACGACCCGTTCGCATGTGCAACTATTATTCCGAGTGTTAACGTTAGAGCAGCGGGAAAGTTTTGTCCGCTTTCTCTCTCTATCTCACTGAAGGTAACGCGAAGAACTGTAAGCGCTGCTTGTTCGATTTGTTCGTTTATTTATTTCCTGATTTATACATCTATTAATTTCCGTCGACCATTCGAGCTTTTTTCGTTACTGGAAGCGCGGCGTAGAATAAACATGTCACATGTATTATATGCGTTCGTGTACACACGCTGTCGTCAAATTTGCTATCCGTGGCGACTCGCTTTTTTTTTTAATCGTACTTACATCTCGAGAAGAGCGCACGGAACACACATTGGTAGATCAGATTGTCACTGATTCTTTATCTTCGTAGATACGCTTCGTAGCGAGACCGGAAAGTCCGACGACCGTTTTTGATTTCGCGACGCGGCTTTGATTTGTCTCTTTCGTTTCGCGCGACGTGCACGATTATTACCTCATACCGAGACTTCGACTTCTTATGTTTGATTTTGAATTCTTTTTTTGTTAACGCCTCGGTGTATGTGTGTGGTACCAGGTAGAAAATATGTGTAGGGAAATCGCCTCTCTGCGCACGACATTGCAGTCCAAACATCGACAGCTGCAAGAGATCATGAACAGTCACGAACGCGCGCAAAATTTTCACCAACATTGGGAGAAGGTAAGGAACCTGCGGTCTCACAGAGCGAGGAGCCGACTTTCTTTCTTTGAGTTCTTGTTCGTAGCACGCACGCACGCTCGCACCACGTCCGCATAATTGACGCCTTCTTTTTTTCTTTCTTCGTTTTTTTTCACGGTTTTTCTTTCCTTTTTTTTTTTAACGATGGAACGGAGCGGAGTGCAAAGTGCTGTCTCTCGAAAGAGGACTGGCTGGGTCGCGCGATTATCTTTTGAGAAAAAACGAGCGTTCCGTCTCGCGACGTACACGTTGTTTGCGGGGAATGAAGCGTGATGTGCATTTCAGACGGATAACGGCGCCGGAAGTGATAGCAGTCTGCCTGAGTCGTGGTCCAGCCTGAACGACGAGAAGTGCATCGATAGCGTGAGGGAGCTAGTGAACCATCACGTAAGTGAATCGGACAGCCCCATTCGTTCTCCGCTTCTTTCCCCTACTAACGAGAAATGATCTGTCGAATAGAAGAAGGAGCTGGTTGCCTTGGAGAGCGAGCTGCAGAGCAAGGTGAAGTCGTTAAATGAGCACCAGAGCAAGGTGGATAAGATGGAGGAGGAGCTGATGGAGATCGCCAAAAGGCAGAAGCATATGTACCACTTAGAAGTATGTAACGCGAAATTGACGCTGACGAGAATGGAAATTGTCGCGCGACGTAGATTCGAGCGATGTAATAATCGGAGAACCCAGCTTCTGAATTATGATGTAACGACGAACAAAGCGAATCTCCGCGCATACGAGATTCTATTTCGCGAGATCCCGTTCTATTCCGCGCTTGTTTGCCTTTGTTACGTGTGTGCGCGCGCGATTTCGAGCCTGGATATTAGACGAAAAGCAAAGGGATATCCTGCTGCAATGTCCATTTCGATCAGCGAGCGGACTCATCGCTCGCTCCAGACTTCACTTGACGATTTTCAGTCGGCCGACGAAGAAGCGTCTGACAAGAAGCTGGCCCTGCCGAAGCGGACGCAGGAGCAGATGCAGGAGATCCTACGGCGGAAGCAGAGTCTCTCGTTGAACCTGAAACGCGCGCTGCCGGCGTCACCGGGCGATCGGTCGTCGAGTGGCGACGAGACCGCGTCCAGCTGCGAAATGAAGTCCTTCCAGGACGCGAACAATCGGAAGCTGCAGATCGCCTCGGCCCTCAGTCTGCTGCCGCAGAGCGTGCCGAGCTCCGTCGAGACCATGGAGACGTTTCACACTGCGGCGGCTGATTCCCCGGATCCTCCGGTGGCCTTCGTGGACGCCAACACGACGAATGACTTCGCCAAGAAAAACTCGCAGGAACACGAACAGGAGAGCGGAGAGGACGATCTGACGCGCGAGCGTAGATCGACGGAGGCGGGGAACGAAGACAGGACAATAACGAACGCCGATAAAGCCTCTTCCTCGTTCACCACGGAGACGACGACGACGACGACGAGCGACGAGGAGGAGGAGGAGGAGAAGAAGATGATGAAGAAGAAGAAGAGCAGCTCGCCGACGGTGACCCCCGTGATCACGGAGAGCGTCCTCCAGGACTCGTTGGAGTCGCCGATACAACAGAATCCGGCGATGAAGAGACTGAACCAAAGAATCGCGCGTCAGCGGATGATGGTGATGAGATGCCTGGAGGCTAGCACCCCGTCTAAGGAGGACCTGAATCGGCAGATTATGATACTGCAGGACTTGCAGAAGCAGCAGATCGAGCTGGAGGTGTCGCTGCTGGAGGACGAACGAAAGAATCAGAGGCAGCCACCGGCGCGGTGTAGCGACGGCGACGATAGGCTCGCGATCGCCAGCCTGGGCACCGTGGACTATGTACAGAACGAACCAAATGCTTATTGTAGTGTAGAACCTACGAATAATAGCTCCGCCATTCTATTAACGGTAGCGACAACCAGATCTCAACTTTTCAGGAATAACAGGCCTAATACTAATGATCAAGAGACTTTGTCGGAAACGACACCG